>NW_007736331.1:0-2230 GCF_000696425.1 Galeopterus variegatus | reverse complement strand
AAAAAAAAAAGTTCTTTGAAGTCCCTGATGATTTTTAAGAGTGCAAAAGAGGGTACTAAGACCAAAAAGTTTGAGAACCTTTTCATACAATGAAAAAAGAAACATATGATTAAACTATAATAATTAGAAGTATGGCATTAACACAGAATAGAACAGTGTGTCCAATCCAAGACCATCATCAAGGACAAAACCTGTAGTCTGACCTCTGTGTGATTCATATAGATCCAGTCCTGTTCTGGTTACATGAACTAAGAGAACTGTGGCCCCAGACACCAAACAGAGAAACAGAATAAAATGTGAGTTTGGGATGGAAACAATGCACTCCAACTTTCGCATATTCAGGTTGAGGTGTGAACAATTATTATGCGTAAGATGCAGCTTTTTAAAAATGTTTAAGTTCTCTTAAAATAAGTTTGTGTGGTTTATAATTCAAGAAAGGGCAGAGTTTACCTTTCTTTTGTCTTCTATGTCATTTTGTTCTGCTCACAGGATCTCTGTCCTGGTTGAGTTATCTGTGTTGTCTCAATATTTTTTTTCTGCTGTTATTTACTCCTGTGTTTTTTTCTATCCTCTCTGTCAGAGGTTTAGAGGAGTAAAACATACATGCATCCTAAACTCATTTCTAACAAATCAGAAGTGTCTTCTTACCACTGATAAAATGGAATTGAAGAATAATTAGTCCAGGCCTCTTACCTCTCATTCCAGTTTTAACCCACCCATCCAGTTCTGGGCAAAAAAAATCTCAGAGAAAGCAGAATTAAATGGACTCTCCAGAAGCAGACCCCACTTTGTAGGCTAACGGCATCTCATAAGTGATCTCAGCACCACTGATCCATTCATGTGGGAGATCAAGTAAGGGAAGGAACAGTGTTCACTCCTGCTTTCAGAGACTCAGAAACTCCAACCTGCAGTATTCATACATGAACTATAGTCCAGATATATTCGTTCTCAAATTTATCTTTCTCTATTTCACTGATATTGCCTTAATTTAGGACTTCACCATCCTAGAGTATTTCAATTTGTTCCTGATTCCCCCCCCCTTGCCTTCTTAACTTTATAAGTCAAATCATTGAATGTACTCGTAATACTCAAGGACTCCTTGCACTTGTAGTATACCTATAAATGGTGACCCTCTCAGGTAAGAAAACAGAGTAAATCACCTGCAGTTCTAACAGCTCTCTCTCTTTTCAATGTGCGACTTCCTTCATGTGTATTATTTCATTTTATTAAAAAAAATGTTTTTTGGCAGCTACATTATCCCATTTTATACACACAACATTTCTCTCTAATGGAAATACCTGTAAGGTAGATGTCTCCATTTATTAGTAAGGAAACTGAAACACAGAATCAGTGATGGCTATTCAAAGACCACAATTTTATTAAAGTAATTGCCTCTTTAAGATAATAAATTCCAAAAGGTGCCAGCTCTGTCAATGCTCAGATTAGAGTTTAGTCCTCACAGACGTTATCAAAGATGAAATGGTGGTGTTCCAGCTTGCCAATAACAGGCCAAGAATGAGCTTAGAAATTGCTGGGATCTAAGNGTGCCGGCATTAAACAACTCTAAAGCTACTGGATCCATGTGAATTATGAAAATTCTTCAACGGCTTTAAAAGAACCTGTACAATCAGTTAATTCACCAAGAAAACTTTTACAACAAGAAAACCCATGAAGATCTTTTGGGTTTTCAATAACTTTAAAAAAAAAAACAACTTTTTTTTTGTGTGTGTGTCATTACAACAACTCTTTCAAGACTTACAGCCAATTTCCATTCTAATAATAATACTTTTTAAAAAACGTTTTCGAAGGGGAACTTTAGCAAGGTGCCAATAGAAACTACTTGGAGAACAGGACAAGGAGGCTGGCGAGCAAGTTGAAAGGACCTCCTCTTGTGATAGGATTTCTCTATTTCTCAACAATGATTACCCTGTTTTTGTCCACTTTTTCTCTCTCCTTAAAAGAAGAACCCCTTCACGGATGCGTCTGGGGGTGCGGGGTCCCCAGAGCCACCGACCTCCCAGAGAAATCAGCCCTGGACGCGACTTCCCTGGGGCCGCCACGGTCCTCCCCACACCACGGGCCGGTGGCCTTACCCTTTCCAGTTCCCCTCCGGTCCCCCCTCAAGTTCCCCTCAGTTCCCCCTCAAGTTGTCCCCTCCAGTTCTCCACTCAAGTTCACCCACAAGTTCACCCCTCGAGTTCTCCCCAAGTTCACCCCTCAGGGTCCTCCC
>NW_007736330.1:95912-96973 GCF_000696425.1 Galeopterus variegatus | reverse complement strand
TATAAAACTATATAAAAACCATTGTCTTCTAGTTCCAGTATTTCAAGTTTCCATATGTGATTTCTGTTGATTTCTTTCCTGAATGAAGTTCTCTCTTTTTTTTGCTGCTTTGACCATCTTACCTTATTTTATCATGTACTGCACAGTGTACACAGAAGTATAGTGGCAACAGAGGAATGTTGTTTGACTGTTGCTGTTTTAATTTCATTATGTTTTTCCATTTAGAAGGAATATGTGGAGGCTAAAATGAGAAAGTGGTAATTCAGATTTCACCAGGTTTTGATTGGATATGCCACAGAGCCACAACATTAAGAAAGTGAGCTCAGCTTTGGCTAGCTCAACTCCTGTGCAAATGGTGCTACTTCTGCTGCTCCTGGTGCCGTCTCTACTTCTGCTGTTTCTATAGCTGGTAACTGGTTAGCTCTTTTGGCTAGTGTTTGAACCNTTAAGAAAAATAAGAAAAATGCTATTTTATATTTACCCATATATTTATATTTTCATAGGTCCATATTTCCAAGTAGCATCTTTTCTCTTCAGCTTAAAGCACTGTCTTTTTTATTTCTTATATTACAGGATTGCTAGCAATGAATTCTGTCACCATTATTTTAATCTTACAATGTATTTATCTGACTTGAATTTTGAAGGATATTTCACTGGATATAGAATCCTAGATTAACAAGATTCTTTTTCTACTGTATTATTTTGTTGTTGTGTTTTATTTCTTGTACTTGATAAATGGAATTCCTTTTTATTTTTGCTTGCATTGCTTCTAGTATAAACTCATCAGTCACTTTCTGCACTTTTTCTCTGACATTTGTCATAAGATTTGGAACATATTTTCAAAAAAATTTATCTGCCCCATTAGTTGCTTCTTGTTGTGGAATTCCAGTTACATCCATGAGGTTACTTCAAAAAGTTCACAAAAAACAAAATTAAAAGATAACATGAGGGCCGGCCCGGTGGCGCACTGCTATAGTGCGCCGCTTGGGAAGCACGGCGCCGCTCCCGCGGAGGGTTTGGATCCCACATACAGACCGGTTCCCGCTCACTGGCTGAGCGAG
>NW_007736330.1:93403-94010 GCF_000696425.1 Galeopterus variegatus | reverse complement strand
TCAATAGAATTTGAGGGAGGAGGAGGATATGGAGTATTTCTATTTTGAGCTAATTGTTGTTACTTTTGAGTTTTCCAAATATATCAATCAATCCTTCCTGCTCCAGTCGCTGCCACTGCTCATCAACAATCATACAGCTTTCTGTGACTTTATTATTGTGCAGATTTTTCTTGGTGTTCTCCATTTTTCCCTGTCTTCAACTGGCAGTGAAAGTCTATTTCATTTTTCTCTGCTGCTTGCTTTAGCATTTTAATAGAAACACACAAACACACAGAATCCTAGAGATAATCCATAACATATTAAAGTTTCCCTTCTCTTTTCCATAATTTCAAATCTCTCAGCCAAATTTCTCATTTGAAAAGCCAGTTTATTTTCAATTCTTTATCCATCTTTCAACATAAAATATTTTAATATTTAATTGTTTTTAATGCCAGTACTCTTAATAGATCCATGAATGTGGACTCTATTAACTGAAATTGAAGACATCTTTATAATCCTTCAAATATCATTTAGGGGCCGGCCCGGTGGCACACTGCTATAGTGCGATGCTTGGGAAGTGCGGTGGCGCTCCTGCCGAGGGTTCGGATCCCACATACAGACCGGCCGC
>NW_007736330.1:88616-91496 GCF_000696425.1 Galeopterus variegatus | reverse complement strand
CATTTCACTTTTTGAGAGAAAGGAGACCTTTAACAACATAGCCTCAAATACTTGGCTGAAAAATGAGAAAAAAAAATATTACAGAAGAACTTTCAGAAGTATTCCCAACATGTAAAGAGCTCGAAAGTTGCCACTCCTGGCCTTACAATAAGAAAAAGCTATACAAATTAAAAATCAGTGACTTTTTATGTACCTATTAGAAAACTGAGGTTACAGGGCAAATATTGCCATAAAATTGAGTAAAACAGTCAAATTAGAGAGCCACAGCCAAGATCTACTTTCTGGAGCAGAAGTTGCCAAAGGCATAAACTTACAGGAACACTTAAATGATAATTTTGACTAATTGCCAAAGGCTGATTGTGTATTAGCATGAAAAAAGGAACTCCTGTGGGACAGTTTTATGTGTACCTAGATTTTCATGAGTTTTATCTCCAGGAACCCCACTGGGTTCTAATGCTAAAGAGCTGAGAACGACTATCTCCAGGAACCCCACTGGGTTCTAATGGTAAAGAGCTGAGAACTATCCTTTTGGGAATTTTGCAGGGGAAGAGAAAGAGCAATCATAGTGAAATATAACAAGAGCCTTCTTTGCATCAAAAACCTACAGTCTGGGAAAAAGACAATGCCAGAGAGAGCCTTATTACACTTGGGAGAAGGGCATTATTCCATTTAACGTTCTTGTCTCACCTAAAGAGCAGGGGTGGTAGGGGAACAGAAGATATACTTCTGGAAAAATACTTGTAAGCCATAACCTCATAATCCAAAAACATAGAACCACTGAAAGATTGAGAGTCAATCATATCATTACAGAACATTTTCCCTCCCTCATACCTTAAAACTTAAATCAACAGGATTCTAGAATAATAATGGGATTACAGCTAACTGAAATAGAAGGAGTAGACATTCTTTAAGGGTGAGTACTTAGGGAAGCCCAAAGTCAAGAGAGGAGACAAAAGCAAGGACACTATAAAAATCTGAAGCCTCTGGAACCCAGAGCTATAGCTAATATTAGACACAGCCTACCTCCTAGCCAGATTTACATGTATCCCCTCAGTAAAGCTTTATTTATCTCAGTTCCTTTTACTGACACAAAATGTCTGATTTTCAATAACAACAAAAAGCAAGAAAAAAAAACACAGTCCAAAGAGACAAAGCTATCATCAGAATGAGACTCAGCAATGATTCAGATTTTGAAATTACCAGTTTTATTTAAAATAAATATGATTAAGATGTTAAGGGATCTAGACAATATGCCAAAACAGATGTCTATTGTAAGCAGAGGGATAAAAACTCTCAGAAAGAATCAAAAGAAAATGATAAAAATCAGGAGAACTAACAGAAATGAAGAATGCCTTTGATGGATTCATTAGTAGTTGGACACAGTCAGGGAAAGAATCAATGAGATTGGAGTTATGTTAGAGAAACATTTCCAACTAAAGTGCCAAGAAGGAAAAAAAAAAAAAAAAAGAAAGAAAAAACAAACAGAAAAGAACAACAAAGACAAGACAACTACGGGAACATTTACAAAGTTGTAACATATGGGTAACTGAAATACCAGAAAAAAAAAAAATATATATATATATATATATATCAACATTATAAAGGATGGGAAGGAGGAATTGGGAATACTCTATTAAGGTACTTGAATTATGTGTTATTTGAAGGTTCTCTTAGATAACTTTAAAATGTATATTGGAAGTTCTAGGAAAACCACTAGACTAGTTTAAAACAAGAAGCATATGTTAATAGTGATCTTGAGTTTGATAATGAAGTTTTAGTTACATCATTAAAAGTCCTATCAGAAAAGAAAAATAATTGATGTCATATTTATTAAAATTTTTAAAATTCTGCTCTATAAATGCCTGTAACAAGAGAATAAAAAGACATGCCACAGACTGGAAGAAAATGTCTGTAAAACACATACCTCATAAAATATTCATATCCGAAATATACAAAAAACTCTAAAAACTAAACAATAAGAAAACAAACCACCCAATTAAAAGATGGGCAGAGGATCTGAACAGACAGCTCACCAAAGAAGATATACCAATAGTAACTAACACATGAAAAGATGCTCAACAGTGTTTGTCATTAGAGAAATATGAATTAAAACAGTTCTGAGATATTACCACACACCAACTAGAATGGCTTAAATCCATAAACCCAACAATATCAAATTCTGACAAGGATGCAGAGCAATAATAGCTTTCATTGCTGTAGGGAATTTAAAATGGTACTGCCACACTGAAAGATACTTGACAGTTTCTTACAAATCGAAATACAGTCAGTCTCATCATGCTCTCCAGCAATCATGCTTCTAGATATTTATCCAAATGATTTAAAAATTTATGTCTCTTGAAGACCTACACATAAATGTTCACCACAGCTTTATCATAATCACCAAAAACTGATAGCAATCTAGATTACCTTAAATAAATGAATCAGGGAAACTGTCACACACCCAGAGATAAAAAGAAAGAAATATGAAGCTACAGAATAAAATAGATGAATATCGAATTTTCATCACTCTGTGAAAAAAGTTAGTCTGGAAATGCCACATACTGAATGGTTATAACTGTATAAAATTATGGAGAAGGCAAAACTATAGATACAGTACAAAAGATCAGTTGTTCCAGAGGTGAGGAGAGAGAGAGGATGGTTAAATATGTTGTAAGACCGGCCTAAAAGCACAATTCTTACTTGATGGGAAGGCTCATCTCGCAAAGACCGGGGGGCAGAGATCGATGCACAAGCAAGAGGTTTTTATTTCCGGCATGCTGGAGGTCGCCCCGTTTTCAGGACAGGAGCGGCCCCGAGCTCTTAACTCAAGCATCTTTTATACAGTTTGGTAGGCAGGCTTTGGTAACAGGCTGGGTTGTA
>NW_007736330.1:86798-87616 GCF_000696425.1 Galeopterus variegatus | reverse complement strand
GGGTTGTACGCCGTTTATTGGCCACTTTAAGCAATTTTTAAAACCATTGGGCTTTTAGCTTATGGTGGGCAAAGGAAAGACTGAGGTATTGACCAATGGTCCATCCCCCGTCTTTCCTCCCTTGGTGTCCAAAGATAAGGTGTCATGCTGTTCCTACAATCAGGTGAGCATACTCCCTTCCTGGGANTTTTTTATCCCAGTATGATAATAGTTCTTCATAGGGATGGTAAACAAGCCGAGGCAACGACTGAACCAAGACACAGAAATCTTGGGTCTCGTTTAGGACATGTAAGCTAACACAGGGCATGACCCCAGTAGCGCAGGCCCACCATCTTTCTGGAGGGGGCAATAGATATGTCACCAGACCACTTGTTCATGCTAAGAGTCCAGTTGCACAGCTGGCTGTGTGAGGAAGGGGTATGTGGACTGCTAGCTCCTGGGCCCCAGGAAAAGACCTTTAGGCATAAGAAAAGCAAGAGAGTTTTCATCTTACAACACTTAGAACATCCGAACAATTTTCAGTCTTAAGGGGTGCTCCTTGGAACCCTGGACTTTCCAGGTGGCGTCTTTTGATCCTTGGTCCTCTGGTGGTACAGGCTCCAAGAGGAGATCCTGTCTACCTTTACAGCCATTGGTGTCATCAGGAGCATCAGGCAAGGTCCCTTCCAACAGGGTTCCAGAGATTGGGAGCGTTGTCACCATACTGTGTCCCCAACCTGAAACTGGTGAGAAAATTTGGGGGTCCCAGTCTCATAAACAGCTGCCAGCTGTGTCCAAACTTCTTTCTGTATGGCTTGGAGTCCTTTTAACCTGGCATA
>NW_007736330.1:72536-84989 GCF_000696425.1 Galeopterus variegatus | reverse complement strand
CAGGAGAAACTGAGAAAAAATAAATTCTTTCAGTCATCAGGTTTTTAATGACCAAAATGCACAAACTTACTCAAACACAAACAGACAGACAAATTATTAGCCCTGGCTTTCACGTCAGTCCAGTATTACAGAGTCAGATTCAAAGGAGCTGAGACAGTTTGTCTCATGTCGCCCAGAAAGTTGTCAGTCCCCACACACACGCAATCAGACAGACAAGAAACAAAACACCAATACACTCCTGCCACGAGTGCTACAACCAGATTATCAGAAGAACTCGGGAGGGGTCTCTTTCTTAGAGATCTTCCCGTGGCCGTTCGTCTCCTACAGAGGAATCTGGAGCGTCCTCCAGGATTCCTGTGGCTGCTGCATGCTGGTACGTCTACCTGCTGCTATAACCACTACAGACCGATGGCTCCGCCTAGGAGCCTCAGAGAATCCAAAACCAGATCGGTGTTTCCGTCCTGGAGCCACCGAGAAACCCAAAACCAGATTACAGTAAACAACAGAGAAAACTCAAAGACACAGACAGACAGAGACAACCGCGGTACCTGCTCTAGAGCAATCCCTCCGTTCTCTAGTCTCCCGGTCCTAGAGAGAGCCGTTTCACAGCCAATGCACCAAAATGTAAGACCGGCCTAAAAGCACAATTCTTACTTGATGGGAAGGCTCATCTCGCAAAGACCAGGAGGCACAGAGATCGATGCAAAAGCAAGAGGTTTTTATTTCTGGCATGCTGGAGCTCACCCCGTTTTCAGGACAAGAGCGGCCCCGAGCTCTTAACTCAAGCATCTTTTATACAGTTTGGTAGGCAGGCTTTGGTAACAGGCTGGGTTGTATGCCGTTTATTGGCCACTTTAAGCAATTTTTAAAACCATTGGGCTTTTAGCTTTTGGCGGGCAAAGGAAAGACTGAGGTATTGACCAACGGTCCACCCTTCCCCCGTCTTTCCTCCCTTGGTGTCCAAAGATAAGGTGTCATGATGTTCCTGCAATCAGGTGAGCATACTCCCTTCCTGGGACAGGGTGAACTTTGGGCTCTTTGGAAAGTGCCTTCCCCCTGGCAGCGGAAAGTCCTAATCTTCTGGCAATGGAAGGTCCTAAGTATCTGGTATTGTTTACCAAAAAGGTTGGGGGTTATCTCTACTTCCACAATGTAAAGCACCAAGAGTATTTTTTAGGAAACTGAAAGTATTCTGTTGTACTGCAATGGTGGATACATAACACTGTGAATTTGTCAAAGTCCATAGATTTTAGAGCATGAAGAATTAACCTGAGTTTATTCACTCTTTTAAAATTATCATTTAGGAAGTAGAGGGACTGCAGGATGGAATGCAGAATGCAACAAAACAAAATAATTGTTTTGTTTTTTTTTAAATGTGTAAAATGCCTTCACTGAAGTGGGTGGGGAAACACACTTAACTAAGTAACTTTGGAAATGAGAAGAGACTATAAGATTAAAAGCAAAAGATTAAAAGCAAACAGAACTGTACACAACAAGCATAGTACCCCAGCTAACAAAGTTGTTTCCCACAGGGGCATGTGTTAATAATTCTGACACTACTCTGTGTGTATACTGCAAATAAATGGTTAAGTAAATGAATGGTGGATGGTGAAAGCTAGATTTCTTACTGTTTGTGTGGGAGGGTAGTTCTAGATATTCCCTCCAAAATTCATTGAAATAATTAATAAATTAATTAGCAAGTCTTTAATGGACTGTAGAGTCTGCGGAAGGAGATAAAACATACACAAATGACTACTAATGGTATGATATAATGGAATGCTTAATATGATTATAAACAAAGAACTATGTGAGTGCAGAAGAAAAGGCTATCAATTTCAACATGTTTAAAAAGGTTCTTGAAAAGTTGGCATTTGCACTTTACCTAAAATAATAATCAGGAGTTTTAGATCATTTAAAATGAGACATTTTACACGTAGCAAATACTGAAGGCAAAGGCATGGAGGTTCAAAATTTCCAGGCTATAGGGTGAGTAAATTTGGAATAATGCAGCTTGCTGAAAGGAGGTGATACGAAGCAAGACATCTGAGGTTGTAAAAAACTAAGAATTTTAATTTTAATTATATACGTTATGGAGACAATGAACAATGTGGAGGGGTAATGGGAAATTTGATTCCTGCATTTTTGAAAAATAAATAATAATTATCTCATTTAGATGTTAAGAATTAAAGATAATCAATACAAAGTATGTCATATAAATACTGACAAATAATAGGTTCACAATAAATGATAACTATGATTATATATATATAATTGTGTATTAATGTTGAAAAGAAAGAATGGAAAATAGTAACTTTCCTGGGTCTCCAAACAAGACAAATTGGATAAGACCAGATAGATGGATGGTTAAACAGATAGACAGATCTAAGTTTCCAGTACATGGGGATAACCAAGAGGAGGGTTGAAAAATATGATCCCAAAACTAAAAGAAAGAAGAATGCTGTCTGAGACCTAAGCAAAAGGTTCTAAAGTCCAGAGGATTTTATTTTGTTGGGTCTGAATTCATTAGCATAAAGAGTGTAGATCAAATCAGAATTAGTCACCTGTGGAAACTGAGATGCAGATGAGTCTCTAAGGTATTAATCTGCATTCTCTTCAAGTAGAAGTCTAATTTCTGAGATAGAAAAAAAGTCTGTACTACCAAACTTGCCAGTCCATTAGTAAACTTTCCTACCACAGAAATGCATGTGTTCCTTTATTTTAGCTTGATGGCGTTAAATATTCTGATCATCCAACTTTTATTTTTCTGATCTAATACATACCCAGTTATCATGTGATTATATTTTGTTTTCCCATACAGGTGTGCCTTTAGGTGGGAAATATGTACTGTTCATGCTGAAGTAAGAATTTTATTTCACATAACATAGTTCTTGTTATAAATTGATAAACTGAAATTCTCATTGTATATAGTTATTATTTGTTGAATTTTGTTCCCCCCCAAATATATTGAAATCCTATCCCCATTGCTTGCGAATGCAACCTTATTTGGAAGTAGAGTCTTTGCAGGCATAACCAAGTTAAAATAAGGTCATATTGGTATAGGGTGAGCCCTAATTCAATGACTGGTTCATTATAAGGAAAAGAAATTTGGACAAGGATAGAAACAGAGACATACAGGCAACAGTGCCTTGGGATGACAGAGATAGATATTGGAGTGATGCATTTACAGGTCAAGGAACACCAAGGATTGTTGGCAACCACCAGAATCTAGAAGAGAGGCATAAAACAGATTCTCCCCCAGAGCTTTTCATAAAGAACCAAGCTTGCCAACACCTTGATTTCAGACTTCTAGTTTACAGAACTCAGGCAATACATTTTTGTTGTTTTAAGACACACCTATTGTGGTACTTTGTTACAGCAGCCCTAAAAAGCTAGTGCATAAGTCAAAGGAAATAATTTATCTCCCTGTGATCTGCCACTTTAAAAAAAAAATTTAAGAGAAGTTTTTGAATTTTTGTTGGCTTTGGCTTTATATATGATAGATCAAACATCTTTACTGATACTTTTCCTAGACAGTATTTTTGGAAACATTTTTTTAAAAGACTCATTGAAATCTTTAATCTATCCTGATTGACTATTTCCATCTAAGGAATTTGACATGTTTCATAGTTATTACTGGCTGCTGCCCTGATAAGCTTATTGTTTTAGGTGTTGCGTTTATAAATTGAAATCTCAGCTCTTGTTGGAAATAACTCTTCTGTGGTTACCTTCAAGCTAGGGCCTATTTCTTAGCACAGCAGATGTGTGTGTGTGTGTGTGTGTGTGTGTGTGTGTGTGTGTGTTGTGGAAGCCACTATATGAGAAATGTTCACATATCTTTTTTATTTCAATTATTAGCCTGCTAACTAAATTAGAGTTCTTACTATTGCTGTTTTAGTAAGAAAATAATGAAATATATCATCAATAAAACTTAAAGGAACAAGGTGAATCAATCTAATGGGAGAATCTAAATCTTTCCAGGGATCTATCTAAGTCCATAAAAAGAGAACCAGTTGATAAGTAACAGCAGGGGATTAAAGACTGAAGCAGTTTACTGCAGGCTATGAATGACCTGATCCCTTAATCCATCTGTCTTTTTATATGAGAATGTTATGCTAATTAGCTGTGTAAATTGTTTCCTGATGACATTAATTTTGTGCCTTTTTGTTATTCTAGGCTTTGACTTTCACTGTGATAAAAATATACTAAGGGACATTTCCAATTTAGATGGTTCTGATCCTGATAAATTCCAACACAGAAGCAATGTTGTGGGGAAATATGCATAAATAGCAAACTTAATCAATCCTGGGGATAGACATAGAGGACTTTAGCTTCCTATATAATCGTTCCCTTTAGCTTCTAAAGCATTACATTACCACACTTGAGATGTTGAAACATAATTCAAGGAGAACTTTTAGCAAATGCAATTTTCATTGCCCCATTTTCTTTAGAGAAAATCAAGACTTGAATATTAACATGAAGGAAGTAATGGAACAGATAGTCGTGATGTGAAATCTTATTAGTAAACAAGAGCTGCATCTGAAAAAATATTGTCATTAAAAGCTATGTACTAGTTAATTGAGTTTGATATGAAATTTAGTGCTGGAAAGTTAATGACTAATGCAGCTATTTCACAGAGCTTGGTTACTGCAGGCTCCATAATGATCTCCTTTTGCTTCAGAGCAACAATGAAATTAACCTCTCTTTTGTCCTGCAGGTGTTGTGTTCTGATAATGCATATCCTTTACAAGTTTGAGTAAATTATTTGCTTTGCATATAAATTAACTCCAAAGCTGAATCAATATTAGAATAATAAAAATGTAGAGACTATCTTTATTCTAAGGAAACAAATATTTATAGAAAATATCTCAAAATACTGGACACAATTTCAGGAGGATGGATTAAAATTATTTGCAATGCTTCAAGAAAATAAAAGAAAGAAGGACATTACATAAGATTGAGGAGAAGGAGTAATAATTTTGGATAATAAAATATTGCATTATTGTTAAATTAGGGAGAAAATAATTGAGAATCAATACATTTGTTTTACAGTATAAAAATAATAAGATAGTACTTTTTTATAATTCATAAAGGACATCTCCTGAGCTCCACTTTAATGGGTATATATTGTTCCTCAGTTAAAGCCTAATTTCAAAATGTGATGCAATTCAACTAGGGGGTAGAGACCCAAATTTCCCTTAGATACAGTGGATTAATAGTTATGTCTCACTTCCAGTAAAAGCTTTTGTTTTCTTCTTTTGCACCTCCAGAAACCTTTCCCCATGTATTTTTCTCTATATTTTTCTTTATTTGGTATTTTCTCCTTTAAAATTACATCTTTGTGTAAATAATTTAAAAGTATGACTTTTTTCTTCTTTGAAATGATAGCTAAATTCAAATATTTGTATCTTATTCAAAATTCAAAGGTGCGTTCAGCAGTGACCAATTAAATGTTTGATACTATGCCATACTACATCAGACCCACAAGTTCTTGAGAATAAAAGGAGAAAAGTCAGCATTTTCTCTGATTCTATGTATTTAAAGAATAACGTCAGTGAATATTATCAAAAAAATTATTGGTAATCTTTGGATTGTAAAATGGGGATAAATAATATTATAAGCACTCTTCATCAAGTGATAAATTTAGTTCTTCATGTTTCTTTCTGCTTATTTTAACTGTTTATAGAAATCATCCTCTTGTTCACTCCAAAATATTCATTATTCTTCTTTATTACAGTCAAGCATCGGGTATAGCTTTGATATTCTTTGTTTTACGCATTGGGCTCAATGTTCATTCTTTATTTCTAAATTCCAATAGCAAAGTGAATTCTAAAGTACAATAATAATCATTAATAATTTATAGTGTGCCCATCTCCAAAACAGAATCAGAAATACTACAGGCAATAATAAGCACACATTAAACCAACTAGGCACTGTGCCCAGAAAATCTGTCAAGTACACACAACAAGCAAGAATATAGCTTACATGTGTGTGAAGAGAAATCAGAAAGGGAAAACAGTGAGTGAAAGACTCCCAAACAGAACATCCAGAGTGTCAATAGATATGCAAACTTCTGTAGGAAACAATTATATTTTGAAGTCATTTCTGCTGGGTCTACTAACTGTCCTACAATGCATGATAGATATGAACCCAACAACAAAGAATGAAATAAGTTGAGTAAATTTTAAACATTTAAAAATTGGCAGGCATACTAGATTTTAGGTTTTGCAAGCTACTAAGTGATAAGTGCCAGAACCACCATATAGCTACAGGTTTGTGGGACTTTTCATTAGTGGGTATGACTTAAACCAACCTCTTTAAAAATAGGCTTTATTGAAACTACAGCATTCTACATGGGATGGTATGTGATTACATCAAAGGGAAATAAGGAGTCTCATGTTTGTGTTTCCTTACCTAATAAAACAGAACCCGGCCTTAGGAAAATACCCCAATGAACAAAAGAAACCTATGAGAGTTAGCATATTGAAATAATGTCTGAGGCTTCATTTAGAAGTGCTTTCACAGGTGATAAATCTGAAGAACAAGAGCAAACACAAAATGCTAAAAAAAAATTTTTTCTCCTAGGCAGAATTGTCCCCAAACTTTATTTTATGTAGGCCCGAGGGTTGGATGCTGATTTGTTTGCATTACAGATCACTACTTAGGTAGGTGCAACCCAGCTGTAACTGCAAGAAGGCAACTAGGGGTAGATGNCATGTGTTCCTTTATTTTAGCTTGATGGCGTTAAATATTCTGATCATCCAACTTTTATTTTTCTGATCTAATACATACCCAGTTATCATGTGATTATATTTTGTTTTCCCATACAGGTGTGCCTTTAGGTGGGAAATATGTACTGTTCATGCTGAAGTAAGAATTTTATTTCACATAACATAGTTCTTGTTATAAATTGATAAACTGAAATTCTCATTGTATATAGTTATTATTTGTTGAATTTTGTTCCCCCCCAAATATATTGAAATCCTATCCCCATTGCTTGCGAATGCAACCTTATTTGGAAGTAGAGTCTTTGCAGGCATAACCAAGTTAAAATAAGGTCATATTGGTATAGGGTGAGCCCTAATTCAATGACTGGTTCATTATAAGGAAAAGAAATTTGGACAAGGATAGAAACAGAGACATACAGGCAACAGTGCCTTGGGATGACAGAGATAGATATTGGAGTGATGCATTTACAGGTCAAGGAACACCAAGGATTGTTGGCAACCACCAGAATCTAGAAGAGAGGCATAAAACAGATTCTCCCCCAGAGCTTTTCATAAAGAACCAAGCTTGCCAACACCTTGATTTCAGACTTCTAGTTTACAGAACTCAGGCAATACATTTTTGTTGTTTTAAGACACACCTATTGTGGTACTTTGTTACAGCAGCCCTAAAAAGCTAGTGCATAAGTCAAAGGAAATAATTTATCTCCCTGTGATCTGCCACTTTAAAAAAAAAATTTAAGAGAAGTTTTTGAATTTTTGTTGGCTTTGGCTTTATATATGATAGATCAAACATCTTTACTGATACTTTTCCTAGACAGTATTTTTGGAAACATTTTTTAAAAGACTCATTGAAATCTTTAATCTATCCTGATTGACTATTTCCATCTATGGAATTTGACATGTTTCATAGTTATTACTGGCTGCTGCCCTGATAAGCTTATTGTTTTAGGTTTTTCCTAGACAGTATTTTTGGAAACATTTTTTTAAAAGACTCATTGAAATCTTTAATCTATCCTGATTGACTATTTCCATCTAAGGAATTTGACATGTTTCATAGTTATTACTGGCTGCTGCCCTGATAAGCTTATTGTTTTAGGTGTTGCGTTTATAAATTGAAATCTCAGCTCTTGTTGGAAATAACTCTTCTGTGGTTACCTTCAAGCTAGGGCCTATTTCTTAGCACAGCAGATGTGTGTGTGTGTGTGTGTGTGTGTGTGTGTGTGTGTGTGTGTGTGTGTTGTAGAAGCCACTATATGAGAAATGTTCACATATCTTTTTTATTTCAATTATTAGCCTGCTAACTAAATTAGAGTTCTTACTATTGCTGTTTTAGTAAGAAAATAATGAAATATATCATCAATAAAACTTAAAGGAACAAGGTGAATCAATCTAATGGGAGAATCTAAATCTTTCCAGGGATCTATCTAAGTCCATAAAAAGAGAACCAGTTGATAAGTAACAGCAGGGGATTAAAGACTGAAGCAGTTTACTGCAGGCTATGAATGACCTGATCCCTTAATCCATCTGTCTTTTTATATGAGAATGTTATGCTAATTAGCTGTGTAAATTGTTTCCTGATGACATTAATTTTGTGCCTTTTTGTTATTCTAGGCTTTGACTTTCACTGTGATAAAAATATACTAAGGGACATTTCCAATTTAGATGGTTCTGATCCTGATAAATTCCAACACAGAAGCAATGTTGTGGGGAAATATGCATAAATAGCAAACTTAATCAATCCTGGGGATAGACATAGAGGACTTTAGCTTCCTATATAATCGTTCCCTTTAGCTTCTAAAGCATTACATTACCACACTTGAGATGTTGAAACATAATTCAAGGAGAACTTTTAGCAAATGCAATTTTCATTGCCCCATTTTCTTTAGAGAAAATCAAGACTTGAATATTAACATGAAGGAAGTAATGGAACAGATAGTCGTGATGTGAAATCTTATTAGTAAACAAGAGCTGCATCTGAAAAAATATTGTCATTAAAAGCTATGTACTAGTTAATTGAGTTTGATATGAAATTTAGTGCTGGAAAGTTAATGACTAATGCAGCTATTTCACAGAGCTTGGTTACTGCAGGCTCCATAATGATCTCCTTTTGCTTCAGAGCAACAATGAAATTAACCTCTCTTTTGTCCTGCAGGTGTTGTGTTCTGATAATGCATATCCTTTACAAGTTTGAGTAAATTATTTGCTTTGCATATAAATTAACTCCAAAGCTGAATCAATATTAGAATAATAAAAATGTAGAGACTATCTTTATTCTAAGGAAACAAATATTTATAGAAAATATCTCAAAATACTGGACACAATTTCAGGAGGATGGATTAAAATTATTTGCAATGCTTCAAGAAAATAAAAGAAAGAAGGACATTACATAAGATTGAGGAGAAGGAGTAATAATTTTGGATAATAAAATATTGCATTATTGTTAAATTAGGGAGAAAATAATTGAGAATCAATACATTTGTTTTACAGTATAAAAATAATAAGATAGTACTTTTTTATAATTCATAAAGGACATCTCCTGAGCTCCACTTTAATGGGTATATATTGTTCCTCAGTTAAAGCCTAATTTCAAAATGTGATGCAATTCAACTAGGGGGTAGAGACCCAAATTTCCCTTAGATACAGTGGATTAATAGTTATGTCTCACTTCCAGTAAAAGCTTTTGTTTTCTTCTTTTGCACCTCCAGAAACCTTTCCCCATGTATTTTTCTCTATATTTTTCTTTATTTGGTATTTTCTCCTTTAAAATTACATCTTTGTGTAAATAATTTAAAAGTATGACTTTTTTCTTCTTTGAAATGATAGCTAAATTCAAATATTTGTATCTTATTCAAAATTCAAAGGTGCGTTCAGCAGTGACCAATTAAATGTTTGATACTATGCCATACTACATCAGACCCACAAGTTCTTGAGAATAAAAGGAGAAAAGTCAGCATTTTCTCTGATTCTATGTATTTAAAGAATAACGTCAGTGAATATTATCAAAAAAATTATTGGTAATCTTTGGATTGTAAAATGGGGATAAATAATATTATAAGCACTCTTCATCAAGTGATAAATTTAGTTCTTCATGTTTCTTTCTGCTTATTTTAACTGTTTATAGAAATCATCCTCTTGTTCACTCCAAAATATTCATTATTCTTCTTTATTACAGTCAAGCATCGGGTATAGCTTTGATATTCTTTGTTTTACGCATTGGGCTCAATGTTCATTCTTTATTTCTAAATTCCAATAGCAAAGTGAATTCTAAAGTACAATAATAATCATTAATAATTTATAGTGTGCCCATCTCCAAAACAGAATCAGAAATACTACAGGCAATAATAAGCACACATTAAACCAACTAGGCACTGTGCCCAGAAAATCTGTCAAGTACACACAACAAGCAAGAATATAGCTTACATGTGTGTGAAGAGAAATCAGAAAGGGAAAACAGTGAGTGAAAGACTCCCAAACAGAACATCCAGAGTGTCAATAGATATGCAAACTTCTGTAGGAAACAATTATATTTTGAAGTCATTTCTGCTGGGTCTACTAACTGTCCTACAATGCATGATAGATATGAACCCAACAACAAAGAATGAAATAAGTTGAGTAAATTTTAAACATTTAAAAATTGGCAGGCATACTAGATTTTAGGTTTTGCAAGCTACTAAGTGATAAGTGCCAGAACCACCATATAGCTACAGGTTTGTGGGACTTTTCATTAGTGGGTATGACTTAAACCAACCTCTTTAAAAATAGGCTTTATTGAAACTACAGCATTCTACATGGGATGGTATGTGATTACATCAAAGGGAAATAAGGAGTCTCATGTTTGTGTTTCCTTACCTAATAAAACAGAACCCGGCCTTAGGAAAATACCCCAATGAACAAAAGAAACCTATGAGAGTTAGCATATTGAAATAATGTCTGAGGCTTCATTTAGAAGTGCTTTCACAGGTGATAAATCTGAAGAACAAGAGCAAACACAAAATGCTAAAAAAAAATTTTTTCTCCTAGGCAGAATTGTCCCCAAACTTTATTTTATGTAGGCCCGAGGGTTGGATGCTGATTTGTTTGCCACTTATGCATTACAGATCACTACTTAGGTAGGTGCAACCCAGCTGTAACTGCAAGAAGGCAACTAGGGGTAGACATTTGATTTGGCTATTATATCCAAATGAGAAAAATAATAAATGGAAAATTCTCAGAATAGGAAATTACAGATCACTACTTAGGTAGGTGCAACCCAGCTGTAACTGCAAGAAGGCAACTAGGGGTAGATGTTTGATTTGGCTATTATATCCAAATGAGAAAAATAATAAATGGAAAATTCTCAGAATAGGAATAAAAAGTTAACACAATGATTTAATTTAATTCTGCTGAGTACAAATAATGTTTGGTAGAGTTTCAGGAACTTATGATATATTATAGCCCTCGATTTGTAACCAAGGATATTAACAGTATAATTCATGGGATAGATGAGGTAAATTACTTTTTTGGAATATGTATATATTTTTTTCCTGGAGTAATATTCAGTGAACTAAGAAAATTATTTTGTTAAACTGACGCCTAGATTTCAGGGAAAATATACTCAAATAGATGAAATATTTACATCAAGAAAATGATTTTTACTTCATGACACTATATTATTTATCAGGAGTGAATGCCATTAAAACTTATTTTTAAGCCACATAAAAGAGAAAGAATCCTGTGCCAATTTATTCTTATATTGTGAAATCTTATACTGACAAAAATATTTACACATGAAATTCTGGAAATCTTTGAGCATAAAGTTCTCAATTAGTCACATCACATTTAAATATGTTTTCCCTAAGTGTGTATGTCTTAGGAGTGGAGGGGTAGAAAGGCTGGAGGTAAATATCTTACTAGTAAGATGATATATCCCCTGTCCAAAAATTTACTTCCTACATGATTTAATTAATTGGGCTGCCATAACTTTGTTGCTAAATTGTTCATATGTTTGGATACTTCTCAGTAAGTATAGAAAATGACAGAGCTATTGTTTCTGAAGAAAAACAAAAAGAGTAATCTTACTTATGCAGCAGCTATTAAAAGAGGGGTATTTTTTTCTTAAAATGCATGGCTTGACCGGCCAAATTTAGCATTGTTTGAGATATGTCAATATTCTCGTAATATAAATGGATTCAGCATGATTAATTGAGTCAAAGAGACTTAAAATTTTATTTGAGTTATTTTACCAAGTGGCTCATGAGACCTACTTGATGTTTGTTCTAACATCTTCATTGGCCCATTGTTCAGTGCTAGACATTCACAACACACAGAGTTAAGTTTCTAGGATTATTGCTGCAAACTGTGGGAAATAAAAGCCTTTATATGACATTATTTTGAAAGCATAAAGTGATTTCTATGCAAAATATTTTAAAGCTGAAAGTTTTTTCAGGATTATGTATACCCCTTACCTATGTTCATCCATTTCTACCCAGTGTCAAGTTTCCACCATTCACGCAACAAAGATTGAATAGGAGTTGTGTCCCAGGAATCAATGATGAATAAGATTCTAAACTTCAGCAAGCATACGGTTTGGAACAAGATAAAGAACAAAAACCAAGGTAATAACGGTAGAGTGTTTTAGTGATATGTTAGTGTTAAGAACAGGGAGCTATACAAAAACACTGGAAGAACAACTAAGTGAATCTTTGGGATGTTAAGAAAAGCATTCTTTTGAAAATAACCTTTAATCTGA
>NW_007736330.1:70513-71634 GCF_000696425.1 Galeopterus variegatus | reverse complement strand
AAAAACCCTTTACTCATAGAACAACTCTTCGAACAAGCTACCTGAGGAACATGTTTTGAGAAATGCTGCTCTAAATACATGTAAAAATTTCATTTTTACAATCCAAGTTCCTTGTAGTAGAAATTACTAAAAAAACGTATAGGAGAAAATGATAAACATTGATAGAGAATTGTAATGGGTTGAATGGTGTTTGCCCTAAAGATATGTTCACCTGGAACTTCACAATTTGACCTTATTTGACATAAGGGTCTTTGCATATCTAATTAAGGTAATATGCTCATTCTGGATTATGATGAGTCCTAAACCCAGTCATGAGTGTCCTTATAGTCCTTATGAGAAATAGAAACAACAGAAGAAATCGGGCATGTGAAGACAGAGTCAGAGATTAGAGTGATGTGTTTATAAGCCCAGAAACACTGAGAATTGCTAATAGCATGGAAAGCGTCCTCTCACAGAGTCTCCAGTAGGAACTGACGCTGCTAACACTTTGATTTCAGTCTTCTGGCCTCCGAACTGTGAGAGAATTATTTTCTGCTGTTTTAAGTAACCAAGATCATGGCAATTTCTTATGACAACCCTAGAAACCTAGTATAAGTATAGATTGCTTTTATGTTTGTATTACAACAGATTTTAACCTTAATACATATTATTACCAAATGGTCCCCAGTGAATTATAATGCCTGCTGAATTCATGTCCTTGTATTGCCCTCCCAATCTGAATGTATATTAGTCTTATAAATTAATTGAACCAAGAGAATGCAGCAGAAGTGACGTTGTGAAAGTTTATGACCTAGATTGAGAGAGGCTTTGTAGCTTCTGGTATTCTCTCTTTTGTCCTGAGCTACAGTGCAAAGATATCTAGGTTAGCTTCCTTAAGGATGAGAGGCCCTCTGGTGAAAAAGGCCAGGAAGAATGAAATACCAGAAGACAGAAAGGAAGGCCTGTCAGCTCTCAGTCACTCCAGCCCAACATATGAAAAGGGCCACCTTGGATCTTCCAGTCTCAGTAGAGCTGCCCACTGAATACAAACATGGGAGAGAATCCAGCAGACATCATCTGTAAGATACAGAAGCCCCCTAGCTGAGCCCAATCCAGACTGCAAAATCAGACGCATGTCAATG
>NW_007736330.1:68540-68868 GCF_000696425.1 Galeopterus variegatus | reverse complement strand
TCTTTCTCACACGAACACACAATTTTATGTGGGTATACCTGTGTAGTGTGAGACAGTGGGAGTGAAAGTAAGTCCATAAATACAGAATTGTATTGGAATTCTTGTAACAAACAAGCTAACAAGAAAATTGAGGTAATTTAGTAACTTAGTGTTGGACTTGTGAAGGACATTTTATTTCTTCTGACCTCGTCTTTTCTACTAAAAGAAAGTAACCACACATGACCACTCATCTATTTTCTATGAACGTATAAGTTGTATATTTGATGGAGAGAGGGGAGAGATAATCTTGATTTTATTTGATATACAGATTAAACGACTTGTTAGACTA
>NW_007736330.1:65124-67590 GCF_000696425.1 Galeopterus variegatus | reverse complement strand
ACTGTATTTCTTTCATCCCCTTTCAACATTTTTATCTGACATAGTCTGTGCTCTTTCTAGGTTCAACGTCCTGCAGCAAGCATTGGCAGCAATACAGAATACTTTCAATTAGTAGTTCTCTACTTCTCTGGTCGCTAAGCAACTGACCTATGGTGAGGAATACATAATGATCTGCATAGACACCTTAGAGTGGTGTAAAGTAGAGCTTTCACAAGTTTCATTTGCTCTCTTACATTGATGCTACAATAAACAGTTAAATACATGGCAATATTTGAAATTAGTTTGCTATAATAAACTTAAAGATTCAAATAAGCCTCCTACAAAAGTAGGAATAACCATGACACAGAAAAACGTATTTGACACTCATGTATATAATTTTATTGTTTACAGTGAGGGCAAGCAATCAGGTTAATATTTTATTAAATGAATGTATACTAACTGACAGAGAAGGCAGAATTAGTAGAAGAAATGGTGAGAAGGCCAAAGAGAAGGAAGATGAACAAAAATTGGGAAATTAAAAGTGCAAATAAAATGAAAACCATTAGGTCTGAAATACTTGTGAGTGTAGTAGAGTGTCTTCATGTGTCTTAAAGAATAAAAGGAAATATCAGCTGGAATCAGCAGAAAAGATTTAGCACTTGACCCTTAGATACTTTTTACTCTACTCATCTATCATATTTTTATTAGTTTTTATTCCTTTGAATACTATATGCACTGACCCTCAGTAAATCCACTCAGTAGAAAGGAGAGATTGCATCTCCTCTCTATCAGAAGAGCTACTTAGAAATATTTTTTTCTCCGTTTCTTGTGTGTATTTTGTCCAATATGAAATTGAATTTTACAAGCTGCTTTACAATAGTGGAAATAACTTTCCTTTATACAGTTTAGAGTTTTTGATATATTTTGAAAAATGAAAAATAAATAATGGTTTGAAATATATATTTTCATAATGTACATGCAAATATCACTAGTACTAATAACACTTAATGAAATGGTAATTCTAATATGCATATATATTCAAACTTAGGAAAAAGCCTGAATATTTACTGAAAAGCAACACATAACCAAAATTTCATGCTATGCAATGAAGACTTGAGATTTTAGGTAGGACTTTCACTATTTTTGATGATGCCATCCTTTACTTATTAAATCCTTCTAGCATGATGTCTAGGACTAAACTTTTAATTTTCTCATAAACCATATACTGTGAATACATCTGTAAAAAAGGGCCTATAAATACGCATTATAACTTTAATGACATATCTTTATTTTTTTAGTTTAGCATATATTTATGCAAATCTATTCTACTTGATAATGTGTAATTTAAACTCACACACACAAAATCTGGTAGATCCTGACCCCCACCAATACCTGGGTGGTATCAGAGAACGCTGAGTGGGAATCTAGGACTTTCAGACTTTCTTTCCTACCAAGTGGTAACAATGTGCTGTCGTCTTCCCCACCAAGTGGTGTGAAATGAGACCAAGTATGAAGCTGCAACTTCACCACCACTCAGTGGTGACAAGGTCCAAGGCCTCCTGATATGCAACATTCCTTCAGTGAAGGCCATGGAGGGAGGAGAAATAAGAAGCTCCTCACCCTTCAAAGGTTTTTGAGTGGGGAACTTGGATCTTCACTCCCACTTAGTAGTCAAGATAGCCCCAACTTTTACTNAAAAAAAAAAAAAAGAAGAAAAGGGTGGGACTAAAAATGTATTTGAAGAAATAATGACTAAAATTTTTCCAAGGTTGGCAAAAGACATAAACCTACAGATTCACATATGAGAAAGTCTAAAACAGGATAAACCAAAGAAAGCCACATTGAAACAGATGATACAACTTTAGAAAACTAAAGCAGAGAAAAAAATTCTTGAAAGCAGTGAGAGTAAAACATTTGACCTATAAAGGAAAAACAATTTGAATGACAGTGATTTCTTCTCAAAAACCATGGAGGCCAGGGCCGAGCCCGTGGTGCACTTGGGAGACTGCGGCTCTTGGAGCGCAGCAGCGCTCCCACCTCGGGTTCGGATCCTATATGGGGATGGCCGGTCACCACTCACTGGCTGAGCGCGGTGCGGCCGGTCTCAAAAAGACAAAAAAACAAAAAAACAAACAAACAAACAAAAAAAAACATGGAGGCCAGAAGAAAGTGACACATTTTTCAAATATTGGAAGGAAAGAACTGTCAATCCAGAATTCTATATCAGGCAAAACTGTCCTTCAGGAATGAAGAGGAATTAAAGACATTCTCAGAAGGAAACCTAAGAATTTGTTGCCAGCACCCTAATGAATAGCTAAAAGAAGTTCTTGAAATAGGAAGAAAATGGAAAAGGTGTGTTAAATCATCAGAAAGGAAGAAAGAACAACTGTAACAGCAAAAATATGGGTGAATACAATAGATTTTTTTTCTTCTCTTGCATTTTCTAAATTATGTTTGATATTTGTAACAAAAAGGGGAGCATTGTAT
>NW_007736330.1:59650-60256 GCF_000696425.1 Galeopterus variegatus | reverse complement strand
TTGAGTGGGGAACTTGGATCTTCACTCCCACTTAGTAGTCAAGATAGCCCCAACTTTTACTCTGTGTGGTGTCAGAGGTGGTTTATTAAACAACTTTTAAGTGAGTTCAGAACCTCATAACAGAATAACCAAATTTACCCAGATATATTGAAAATTACTGGGCATACCAAGAATCAGAAAAGTTTCATCTTGAATGAGAAGATAATACGTGTCAACATGGAGGTGGCACATATGTTAGATTTACTTGACGAGGATTTTAAAGCCACGTTTTAATGAGGAATTCTCTGAGCATGCTTGAAACAAATAAAACAAATGTAAAGCTTTACAAAGAAATAGATGATATCGGAAACAAAATGGAAATGTTGGCACTGAAAAATGTAGTAATTGAAATCTAAAAACTCAATGGGTTCAGTAGCAGAATGGAGAGAACAGAGGGGAAAATTAGTAAACTTGAAAATAGAACAGTACACATTCACCTATCTGAAGAACAGAGAGAAAATAGACTTGGGGGAAAAAGAAGAAAAAAGAACAGAGCGTCGACTTGTTGGACTACAACAAAAAAATATAATATTCATGTCATTAAAGTCCCAGGAAAAAAAAAAAAAA
>NW_007736330.1:54088-58253 GCF_000696425.1 Galeopterus variegatus | reverse complement strand
GGGGTGGTAAAGAGAATTTGAGGGAGTTGAGAGAGATACGTTAGAAGTGTTAGGTATTTTGATAGCAGTAATGGTTACAAGAATCTGCACATGTGGTGAAAATGACATGGAACTATGCATACACATATTACCAATGTCAACTTCCTGGTTTTGACATTGTGCTATAGCTACCAAAAATGTAACCATTGGCGGAACTAAGTGATGGGTATGGCAGACCTCTCCATACTATATTTCCAACCTGTAAATTTATGATTATGTCAAAATTGACAGTTTTAACAAACTTAACAGAAGTATAGTTAATAGACCAATAGTTTCACATGGAGGGCAGAATGACAGAAAAGTAAAAGATATTCAGTTTATATAAATAAGTGAAAACATTCATGAAAGAGATTAATATTTGCAACTAAGACCAATACTGAAAGAACATGGGCATACTATAGAGTTTATGTTAGATACTTTAGAAAAGCCAATGCTAGCTCTGTTTGTTAAGTTCTATATTCATGAGACCAAGTATCCTTAAAGAGGGCCCAATGTCCAAAATTATACTATTTCTAGAATATGGGTAGATATGGTCTTCATCCTAAGTCATGCAAAGCTTAAGACTGTCAGTGACAGTCATTGCTCTAGGGGAAAAATGGAAATGAATTTTAAAGAGATGTGGGAAAAATAAAAAGAATATACAACTTTAAAAGCTTCCTCAGAGAGATAGTTTCAGATGGATATGTTTTAATTGCAACTCTGCCATGAATTTCTTAGTCCTCTTTTAGTACTGACTGCTCTTTTGCTCAGTGAATCTACTCTATGAACATCAGTAAAAATATTGTACTCATTATAGATACAACATTTTAAAAATATCTATACTTGTATAAAAGTTTGAAGTCAAAATTGATCCATTTTGGTTGTCTTCACAGGGAGATGCTTATTGCCTTACACTTTTTAAATAAAAGAGCCAAAAAATATATTCATCTATAATAGAGAATATTCACTACCTCAGCTAATGCTCATTAGCTAATATTTATTATAATGTTACCACATTATCTTCCACTCCAAGAATATGGAAATATTTAGAAAATGGCCTTTTGATTTCTTTAGAATTATTCAGAACAGTGGCAGAATTTGCTTTAATTCTGTTGTATCTATATTGTAATTGTAGTGGAGTCGTTCTTAATAAAATCTTGTGATTATATGTCCCTTTCACGGAGGCTTGTAAGCTTATTTGTAGTATTTACCTCCATCTAAATTCAAAAATGGTCAGACTGAAATGTTCACAGATAATCGCTTGGTATAGATGCTACACAATTCTAATATAAAACTTTCTGTGTTGATACCTCATCATTGAAAACACATTATTAACTAACTTGCAGTGTTTGGCCAGGTCCACACAAAGAAAATGAATTACTGTACGTCTCTTAAACTTGTTAATGTCTGCCTAGCCTTAAACCAGAAGATGATTATTAAATGAGATTGCTCAGGAGAGTCAAATGATTTCAAATCAAATAATTGCAAGTATGTCACTTGAGCAGAGATACCACAAGAAGACTGAAAGTAAAACTTTTCTTGGCCAAATGCTATGTACTAAAGTATACGTTTACTACATTGATAATATTAATTCTTCTATTAATGTGCTAGAATTCTCTTATTGATCTTATGTTGTTTTTGACCATCTTCTCCAAAACAGTCAAAATAGTGCTTTGCACTTCCATAGCTTTTTATTGTCTACTGACTTATTGAACCAACTGTAATTATTTAAATAATTAATGATAATGTATACTGAAAGAAAAACAGTAATCATAATGTCACCAGATTGTTACTAATTCTTAAATATTCTCTTGTGTGGGCTTCATAGCTGAATGGTTTTAAGTTATCCATATTATTTTGTGTAAAGCATTAGAAAAGGCAGCACCTAGGGCTGTACAGAAGTTAGGTAGTCGATATAAGCTGTTTATAAATCACCATGTGTTTAACTTTATCATTATTTTATAATTCAAATTTAATTATTTTATAACTGTCTAGGCTGTCATGGATGGGTAAATAAGTAGATAGATAGGTAGATAGATACTCTCTTTTTATAATACACTTAACCTCTTGTGTTTCTTATGATTCATTCATTCTGAGAGCATTATACACAAGTGCAGAGGTGGAGAATACACTGAGTGGCAGGGTATTAGACAGCTGGGTAAAATACCCAAATTAAACTAACATAAAACATAAAGTAAAACATTTTTTTTTGTTTTTAAAAAGTGGAAAATAAAAATATAATCTTGTGAAAATTTCCCATTGTAATATACATGCACGTTAGTGAAAATCATAGAGTAATGGTTGCCGAAAGGCATAAATTGACTGTATCACTTTATGGGTGCCAAATGGAAAAGATTTTGACAGAAAAAAATTGTCCAAGTTTAATGTGAAGATTTACATATATGATTTTCATTTCGTTGAGGAGAGTTACTTGCTTAGCACTTCGTGTGCTACTTCAAAAGTAGAACGTTAACACAACCAGTAGCTAACCCTTCTTTCATTTTTTCCTACTTTCTAAAGAGACTTTTAAAATCCAAATCCAATCAAGCTACCTCTGAGGAGACACTTCTATATTAACTATATAAGTGTTTAAGACATATTAAACATAGCCTGGATTTCAGTAAATCAGAAATGGTGAAAGAAAAAAGAAGGATAAAAAAGTATAAAAGGAACTGCTGCCTAATCATTTATATTGCATTAAATATAATTCCCAATTCCAAGAACAAAGTGAAATAACTGGGTTATTTTTCACATTTTCTAGATGTGGTCAGAGATTTTCAAATGAGGAAATGATATATGAATATAGTTGGAGAATAGTAAGTATTCCTGGCTGATATAAAGTTTGGGAATACACTTGTATTGCATAAAACACAATATTAGTGATTTATATTGCTTTATTTTTACATTTAGAAATAGCTAAGCTTAAATTTTGTATAATGTGAGTGCTTTTCCTATGTTTTGTTGTGTTTTGTTCTAACTTGGGAGTGAGCTTAAAAGAAACTATTCTTATAACTAGTATGTAACAGATGTCTACTGGTTCCTAAATAAATCTTGATATGTCATGAGGATTGAACGTTATAAAAAAACAAATTTCCTCTAAACCTGAATCCTCTCTTCCACTACCAAAGAGAAGAGGACTCTACCAAAGTTACTGGATGAAAAAAGAAATTGTACACTTGATTCTGTTGAAGGAAAAAAAAGTTTCTTATACTATTAAAGTCAACTTGGAAAAAAAAAGTTAGCTATTCAGGCATGTATCTAACATTTGTACAGCTGAGTAATACAAATTTAGGCCCACATATCATATGCCTAAATAGTTAAAAGACATAAATCAAGCTAAAAAAAAATGTTCAATAAAGCATGTTGGGTCATTCTATATTGGCATATATAACTTCATAACCACTTGAAAAGCCACACTGAAACTTAATTGGACTACTTAAAGTTCCCTGCTGGAATGTGGGGGTGGGAAAGCCAGCTCCAGGTCGTAGTCTGTCTTCATTCTATTCCCACTCCTATTTCTGTCTTGTGTGATGAGGGGGTTGTGTACATTCAAGAAGGTGCCACAGCCTATTTGTCCAGCTTCTCCTCATAAGACACCCCTTTGGACTAGGGTTGCACACACCAGTCCACCCCCAAAAGGGCAGATGTGATAAAGAGGCTTGACCAGATCTGGAAAGCAAGGACCTTTATTTTATTTCTCCTATAAAGGATTCCAGAGCCTTGAGTACTGGTACATTGGCATGACCCATGGGCATGGCTCTTGCTTCACATGAGCATAATCCCTGCTTCATGGACTCCTCATCCCCCAGTCAGGAGGAAGGTGAGAGTGGTTCGCATTAAAGAATGGGGCCTAAAATGTAAGCTCCTCTTCCCTGTCTTCCCTAGAGTCTAAGTCTAGCACTGCAACAGCCTCACTCCACTGTTCATATTAACCACAGGATGGGCCAATACATGAAGGGAGCCTAAAGACACTTTTAATAAATATTTGCAAATGAAGTTTCACTAATAAAATTGAAGGACGAACATCAACACATAGTCATTTTTTTTTTTGAAGCTGCAAAGAAAACACTGAATACTTTATAGAATTGATAAGTGTATAATCCTTTACCAAGTGTTCCATGTGATCAGAATAGCTAGTATATAGATC
>NW_007736330.1:45330-53965 GCF_000696425.1 Galeopterus variegatus | reverse complement strand
TTGGGAAACAAGTATACCTTCGACTTGATGATTTCCATTCCTTTGGATATATTCCCAGCAAAGACACTTTTAATAAATATTTGCAAATGAAGTTTCACTAATAAAATTGAAGGACGAACATCAACACATAGTCATTTTTTTTTGAAGCTGCAAAGAAAACACTGAATACTTTATAGAACTGATAAGTGTATAATCCTTTACCAAGTGTTCCATGTGATCAGAATAGCTAGTATATAGATCCTTTACCTCCAGGACACTTAGTATACAAGTCAGAAAATAAGAAACATAAGCATAAAAAAACATAACTTGCAGAAAAGTGCAGTGCAATATATACTGGGTATCTTCTAAGAAGGGAGATGCCATTGTGGGCTATGGTGATCAAGAAAAGGATAATAAATAAAATGAAGCTTGAACATGGCCTTTGGAATAAATTTACAAGAAAGAGGAAGAATATATCATGGATATTTAAAAAAACATGTAGAAATTTAAGGTGGTATGGTAAAATAAAACACACTCAGAAGTGTATAGAATATTTATAAATTAGAATGAAGAATGTGATTGTTTTAGAATGTTTGAAGATACAATTAAAAGTTAATGTTTAAAAAATATTAAGGGTCGGGCCGGCCCCGTGGCGCACTCGGGAGAGTGCGGCACTTGGGTGTGCAGTGGCGCTCCCACCACGGGTTCAGATCCTATATAGGGATGGCCGGTGCGCTCACTGGCTGAGCGCGGTGTGGGCGAGACCAAGCCCAGGGTTGTGATCCTCTTACCGGTCACAAAAAAAGACAAAAATATATATGTATATATATATTAAGGGTTTNGATCCTCTTACCGGTCACAAAAAAAGACAAAAATATATATGTATATATATATTAAGGGTTTAGAATATCAGACAAAGAATTTGGACTTTACCCTGCAAATAAGTGAAAAAAGAATGATTGAAAATTGACAAGAAAAAAAAAAATCCAAAAGATCCGCCCTACAAAAGGAGAGTCATGGAAAAATAACATGTATTGTGTATATCTGAAAATAAATCAGAAAAGACAGTCTTCCTCCTTCACCTCTTTTTAAGTGTAAGGGTCACAGCAGGTTAAGAAAGTAATAATGGACTTGAGAAAGAAAGAATTTAAGTATATGAGTAGATATGGGAACACCAAGGAAATGAGAGATCTCAAATTCTGAATTGGGTTGACCATGGTGCCTTTGACATAAGTATGGGAAACATGGGGTGGAGACTTTGTCCTTTACCCACAGCACCCGGCAGAAGAGATGAAGTCAGTTTTAGGTTTTGGTAGTTAATTCTCCTTATACATATATCATATAAATGAAAATGTCCACAAACAAGTTAGAAATGTGAGACTTCAACTTAGCATAGGGATTATAACATAGAGTTACTATGCTCAATTAGACAGAAGTGAGGAGCACACTTATAAGAGTTAGATGAAATTTCTGGAAGAGCAATCAAATCATAAGAAGAAAGAGATATTGTATTATTTTGAGGGACAATGAAGATTTAGATGAAAGGTTATAAAGCAAGAAAAGGAGGTAAAAAGAAGCATTATATATATATATATAGAAAAATATTCAGGATGGTTTCGTATCACGAAAGCGAAAAATATTCAGGATGGTTTCATATCACGAAAGCCATGATAGGATGGACTGATGTATTTTAAAAGAGATTATAGTAAGTAACAATTTTAGAAAGAAATCGATTATAGATCCCTCCTACCAAACATGCTACCATAATAAGAACATCCCAAATCAGAATTTAATCAAAATTTTTGCTTTTTCTCTTGCAATAAATATAACTATTATTTACAACTGCTGTAGAATTTTGACACCTTCAGGTTCATAGAAAAAGTGTAAAACACCAAATGCTTCTTAGAACAAAAATAGGTAAATGCCCATTTATTATTATTAAAATAACAGACATGAGGTGTCGGTGATGGGCCATAATAATCATATACATTGTATATTGACAAAATAAAAATTAAAAATAAATAAATAAATAAATAAATAAATAAATAAATAAATAAATAAAATAACAGACATGTTTACACTAATAAGTAATTTTATTTCTTCAATAGAAAGAATATTACCTGTTAGCATTGCATTGTGTTGTGTCTGAATAAAATCATTTATTTTTGCGAAATGTGCTTAAGGAGATTAAGTGTGTTCACCAATCCACAGATTTCAGTAATCAGAAACATGACAAGAACTTTAAAGCACAAACACTTTTCCTCCTAAACTTGAGTTCACTCTTCTCTGGAAGCTGTGAGATGGAGAAACAGTGATACTAATCTGTATAAAGTCTAAGGTGCTACCAGTATTTGCCAGACTCAGGAATCAAAAAACTGCACTTCCTCCTATAAAACGAGACATAATTTTTTTCCTACAGACAATGGGTTAGGGTGGCTGCCCTTAAAGACAAACAGATTTACATGGGGTTAGAGAGGAAAAAAGAATGCCAACCCTCAAAAAGAGAGATAAAATTTTCAGTGAATGATAAACCTACAGATACTTTACAAAATGATAGACTCCCCTCTCCCCTTCCCCTTTCCCACCTCTGGTAACTACAGTTCTGCTCTCTCCTTCCATTACCCACATTTGCAGATGAGAAAACTGTGAATCAGAAGGGACTAAAAGAAAAATAAAGGAATAAAGAAATTCTCCAACTTTATAAAGCTAATATGTGCTAAGGCTGGGATTTGAATATATCCTGTCTGATTTTAGATATTACGACTTTAACGGCTATCAGACTTTTTCTCCCAAAGTGTTATTGATTCACATAGACACACAAATCTGGTGGAGGCTGCTGGAGCTGTACAGTTAGGGGATGATGGGTTGGCTGGATTCAGGTTTTCCAGAGAAAAAGATGGAAAACTCTATTCCTTGAATGAACTATCAAATCAAACTTCAGATATCCTAGGCATAGAAAATAATAATATTAGAATTCTTGATTTCCAAGAAGGTTATTAATAATAAGTTTTAGGAAGAGAATTAATAGGAGGTATAACACATAAATTATAATGATAGGGAGTTACAGAGGAAATATTTTAAATGAAAAAAAGGCGAGCCATATTAAGGGAATATATCTATCTTTCAGGATAGACCTGCAGGAGTCTGCAGTTAGCAAACGAGGAAACACGGAGGATTAGTGGCTTAAAGTTTCTAGAAAAAGATTTAATGTTAGAGATAAAAAGAGATTGTATTTAGAGTTCTGGTGGAAAGGATAGTCTGGATAACGGACCTCTTTAAAATTCAAGGATGGATGAGAAACAAACGCAGGAAAATGTGAGATAGTGAGAATGTTAGGCACATAAGGAAGATCTCCATAGGTGGTCATTGATGGTCTAAATTAGGTAGAAATTAATTCACCTGCCAAGAATAAAAAAATAAAATAAAATAAAATAAAAAGAAAAGAAAAAGCCTGGCACAGCTGCTGACAGAGATATATCAGGGAAGAAACAAGTCAAATTTTGCAGATCTGCATTTATTTGTTTGTTTACTTGTTCATTCATTCATTTTACTTATTTAGTAAGGAATTTAGTCAGTCATACTCTAAAAAATTTTTTTCTTGCCCTAATCTCTCATCTCTACTGTTATTTGTTTCTCCCTCCCATTCCAATTGCATTAATGTGTGGTTATAGTCCCTTGAATATGTGTGGGCTTTTGAAAACTATAAAATTTTGTGTTTCTTTGGAAGTTATATGTAATATGTTTTTTTCCTTTTTTTTACTCAACAATATATTATTAAGATTTATCCTTGTTTTTGTGTATATTTCTACCTCATTATCTTTTTTATGCTGCATAGTATACCATCTTTATCAATAATCATATATATATATATATATACATATATAGGTATATATATTATTATTATATATGTATACATACATATATATTTATTTTCTCATAGTGATGAATTTTGGGCTACTTATGACTCCCTGCAACAATAAATACATCTTTNCCTTATACATATATCATATAAATGAAAATGTCCACAAACAAGTTAGAAATGTGAGACTTCAGCTTAGCATAGGGATTATAACATAGAGTTACTATGCTCATTTAGACAGAAGTGAGGAGCACACTTATAAGAGTTAGATGAAATTTCTGGAAGAGCAATCAAATCATAAGAAGAAAGAGATATTGTATTATTTTGAGGGACAATGAAGATTTAGATGAAAGGTTATAAAGCAAGAAAAGGAGGTAAAAAGAAGCATTATATATATATATATAGAAAAATATTCAGGATGGTTTCGTATCACGAAAGCCATGATAGGATGGACTGATGTATTTTAAAAGAGATTATAGTAAGTAACAATTTTAGAAAGAAATTGATTATAGATCCCTCCTACCAAACATGCTACCATAATCAGAACATCCCAAATCAGAATTTAATCAAAACTTTTGCTTTTTCTCTTGCAATAAATATAACTATTATTTACAACTGCTGTAGAATTTTGATACCTTCAGGTTCATAGAAAAAGTGTAAAACACCAAATGCTTCTTAGCACAAAAATAGGTAAATGCCCGTTTATTATTATTAAAATAACAGACATGTTTACACTAATAAGTAATTTTATTTCTTCAATAGAAAGAATATTACCTGTTAGCATTGCATTGTGTTGTGTCTGAATAAAATCATTTATTTTTGCGAAATGTGCTTAAGGAGATTAAGTGTGTTCACCAATCCACAGATTTCAGTAATCAGAAACATGACAAGAACTTTAAAGCACAAACACTTTTCCTCCTAAACTTGAGTTCACTCTTCTCTGGAAGCTGTGAGATGGAGAAACAGTGATACTAATCTGTATAAAGTCTAAGGTGCTACCAGTATTTGCCAGACTCAGGAATCAAAAAACTGCACTTCCTCCTATAAAACGAGACATAATTTTTTTCCTAAAGACAATGGGTTAGGGTGGCTGCCCTTAAACACAAACAGATTTACATGGGGTTAGAGAGGAAAAAAGAATGCCAACCCCCAAAAAGAGAGATAAAATTTTCAGTGAATGATAAACCTACAGATACTTTACAAAATGATCCAAGGACGTGGCTAAATTAATGTTTTTCTTACATTATAAACCTTTTATAGACTCCCCTCTGCCCTTCCCCTTTCCCACCTCTGGTAACTACAGTTCTGCTCTCTCCTTCCATTACCCACATTTGCAGATGAGAAAACTATGAATCAGAAGGGATTAAAAGAAAAATAAAGGAATAAAGAAATTCTCCAACTTTATAAAGCTAATATGTGCTAAGGCTGGGATTTGAATATATCCTGTCTGATTTTAGATATTACGACTTTAACGGCTATCAGACTTTTTCTCCCAAAGTGTTATTGATTCACATAGACACACAAATCTGGTGGAGGCTGCTGGAGCTGTACAGTTAGGGGATGATGGGTTGGCTGGATTCAGGTTTTCCAGAGAAAAAGATGGAAAATTCTATTCCTTAAATGAACTATCAAACTTCAGATATCCTAGGCATAGAAAACAATAATATTAGAATTCTTGATTTCCAAGAAGGTTATTAATAATAAGTTTTAGGAAGAGAATTAATAGGAGGTATAACACATAAATTATAATGATAGGGAGTTACAGAGGAAATACTTTAAATGAAAAAAAGGCAAGCCATATTAAGGGAATATATCTATCTTTCAGGATAGACCTGCATGAGTCTACAGTTAGCATACGAGGAAACACGGAGGATTAGTGGCTTAAAGTTTCTAGAAAAAGATTTAATGTTAGAGATAAAAAGAGATTGTATTTAGAGTTCTAGTGGAAAGGATAGTCTGGATAACAGACCTCTTTAAAATTCAAGGATGGATGAGAAACAAATGCAGGAAAATGTGAGATAGTGAGAATGTTAGGCACATAAGGAAGATCTCCATAGGTGGTCATTGATGGTCTAAGTTAGGTAGAAATTAATTCACCTGCCAAGTAAAAAAGAAAAAAAAAGAAAAGAAAAGAAAAAGCCTGGCACAGCTGCTGACAGAGATATATCAGGGAAGAAACAAGTCAAATCTTGCAGATCTACATTTATCTGTTTGTTTACTTGTTCATTCATTCATTTTACTTATTTAGCAAGGAATTTAGTCAGTCATACTCTAAAAAATTTTTTTCTTGCCCTAATCTCTCATCTCTACTGTTATTTGTTTCTCCCTCCCATTCCAATTGCATTAATGTGTGGTTATAGTCCCTTGAATATGTGTGGGCTTTTGAAAACTATAAAATTTTGTGTTTCTTTGGAAGTTATATGTAATATGTTTTTTCCTTTTTTTTACTCAACAATATATTATTAAGATTTATCCTTGTTTTTGTGTATATTTCTACCTCATTATCTTTTTTATGCTGCATAGTATTCCATCTTTATCAATAATCATATATATATATATATATATATATACACATATATAGGTATATATATTATTATTATATATGTATACATACATATATATTTCTTTTCTCATAGTGATGAATTTTGGGCTACTTATGACTCCCTGCAACAATAAATACATCTTTAATGGACATCATATTTCACAGATTTAGGTGTAAGTTTGTCATGTGGACCAGGAGCAGAATGGCTGGTTTGTAGGTTGAGGCTTCATTTCAGTAAGTACTTCCATATTGCTCTCTGGAATAACTATGCCAATATTTATTCCCATCGGTGGAACATGTGTGTTCTAGTTTCCTGAAATTTTCTTCTTTATTTACTACTATTTGACCTTCATCATCCATCTCACTCATCAGCCTTTCATATTTAATGCTTCTGCTGTTTACATCATATATTTAACCCTTTACTTCAACAAATATCATTTTCACACTTAATATATGTTTTATTATTGCTAATTTCTTCTTCAAGTTTCAAATATCCTCTCTTATGTCTTTCAGAACATTTGATATACACATTTTAAATTATCGCTATTTTTGGTACATTAATCTAGCTGTCTTTGTTGTATGTTTACTTTATTTTGGAGTCATTGAATTTCTTGGAGGTCTAATTTTTCCCTTGTGGGATTTATTATGCTGGGTGATAAAGGAAACACGGGAGTAAAGCGAGGCCCAGGCTTGATCTCCCTTAGTGAGTTTAGAATGATGGACACCTCAGGCAATACTGGATTCTACGACTCTTTGCTTGCCTTCCTCCTCCATAATCATTCCACTCTAAAATCGCATGTGTACATTTATCTTGGGTGTTGCTTCTACCAAAAGTAATCTCCATCAATTTTAAGCCTAACTTTGGTTGTGTGGTGTTGCTGGGTTAGAAGAAAATGCCTATGGTTCAGCTGGTTTTTCCGCACTTGTTGTTATACCCCTATTTTCCAAGTTGGGTTGAGTAACATCCTGCACAAAAAATGGCTTTAAGACAGTTGGCAGGGTTCTCTTTTCAACTCCACTCCCACTAGAATGAAAGCTTCATTTGGTCAGGTATTTGCCTCTTTGTCTCCCTGTTGTATTCTCACCACTTAGAAGAGTGCCTTGCACATTGTGGGTAATCTAAATATTGAATGAGTGGAAAAATAAATAAATGCAAGAAAACAAGATGGGCATAACTAAAAGCTTCTGAGCCAGCCTGTTTTGTTATCATCAGAGCTTACTCTTCTCCCTGCTTTCACTTCTCCTCTACTCGTAGACCTTACTACAGTTTTTAACTTCAAGGGTTTCTCACAACTTCTAGTATTAGCTGCATCAGACTTCCTCTTATTTTTGTGACATTTCCAGGGTTGTATGAACAGAAAGAAGCACATATCATGCTAGTTTTCCATCTTATCAGAGAAAGCCTAGCTTTGCCTACTTTAAAATTTTCATGATATTTAAATCTCTCATGTCTGTTTTCTGTTTTATTTACTCCCACTTATGCCAATTTCTTTGAATAATTTTGAAATTTCAAGAATCTAATAAATCTTTGGTTAATCCAGGTGTTTTTTTTTGTTTGTTTGTTTTTTGTTTTTTTTTCCTTTTTTTTGTCTTTTTTACTGACTGGTAACAGGATTGCAACCCTCGATGTCACGCCCGTACAGGGGACCGGCAACGGGATCGCAACCCTCGGTGTTGCGCCCGTACCACGCTCAGCCAGTGAGCGGGAACCGGTCTCCACATGGGATCCATACCCTCGGCGGGAGCGCCGCCGTGCTCCCAAGCGGTGCACTCTCCAGTGTGCCACTGGGCCGGCCCTAATCCAGGTTTTATATTTGTCTCAGATAGGACAAATCTACAATGAATATAATCCATAATGAGTTTTTCTGAAATATCACACAGCCAGTGATAAAGTATCAGCAAATGGTAGTTCCACATCCCAATTTCTGATTCCTCAGAATGGAGTTTGCCAATTATTTTGCTATAAGAATACAAATATAAAAATTATGAACAGTTTGATGAAATAAGTATCCCAAAAAGTAAGAATACATTTGGACAAAAAATCGAGTGGAATTGATAAGATAACATGCAGACTCCATCTTTGGCCCTTCATAATTACATAATTCTGGGGAGCACTTTTTTTTGAGGCTCAGTTTTTGCAAAACTCCCATTTTAAGGGACAAAAATGGCTTCTCTGCCTGACTCATAGAATTTCTGTGAGAATAAAAGGCAAAAATATTTAGGATAGCATTTTATATATTTTGCAAAGTACCATA
>NW_007736330.1:42494-44370 GCF_000696425.1 Galeopterus variegatus | reverse complement strand
AAAAAAAAAACTTGCCATTTATGTTCTATTATTTTCTATTCATTCTTTTTCTCCTGAGGTTATTGCCCTACACAGAGCCATTTTAACCTCCTCATGTCTTTAACAGTGGGAACATTTTGACATGACTCCAATTCCAATTTCAATGTGTTGGAAGAATAGAAACACATTTTCTTAGAAATTCTAAAGCAAATTAAAAATATCACAGAAAGACGTCTTGTTTAAGATTAGTCCATTAATTTTACCTTCATTAACATCCTTCAGTGTTACTATGGGATTAAGGTTTCACTCTGTCCCGAACTGCAGCTGTAGCAACTGACGCTGCCACGAAAAATAGCAAAATATTTTAAAAGGTAAAACAAACAACGAGGCTGTCACAATTCATTGTTCATTCATCTTTCGTATTTTGGTTTGTTGTGTTTCTCTTTCTTATTCTAAGTGTATAATGAGATACCATCATCACTGTCATCATCCCTAGATTAAAGCTTAGAGAAAGAAGGAAAACCTATCCTAGCATTGATTATCAGGCCATTTCACTGGAAGATCAACAAGAGGATTTTCATTTGTTTCATCATTGGAATTTGGCTGCTGTGCACTTGCAACAAAGACAGCTCAAGTCTTCATTTGCATTCTGGGGTTTATTAGCAGCAATGACCTGTAACAGTAAAGAATCAGCAGCAAAAGTATTTATGCAGATCATTAGCAGGGCAGACCCTGTTTCTGGATCTCTTATCAACTTCACGTCTGCCCCAAATTTGTTAGTGCCATAAATGGAATAAGCAACAGGAAAAAGCCCCAAAAGGTGCATTGCTACAACTGGTGATACTTCTGGCTGCTACAGGCATGTCAATCCTCTGATAACAATGCAGTGCTAGTGACAAATGAAAGACTCCATTTAAACTATGAACCTGAAAGTGTATATTAAGGCAAGAGGACTTTCTTTTCTTTATAACCTGTTGATTTTAGCTTGCTCTAGACCTACAATGTAAACAAACTAACTAACAGTCAAGTAGGATTTGCTCTTCTCTCCTCTCACTCAAGATTGGCATTTGCTTACTGCATTATGTGATGTAGAGGCCATGACATGAGAACCCCTGGTGAAAAGGCACAAAAGAAGGGGAATCCATGAACGCGAGGGCATACTGAACTTACTGTCTGACCTCTATTGCAAATATTACTCACAGAATCAGTAGCATTCAAAATGCTGACAGAAAGATTGTAAGAGGTCAGCAAAGGGTGAAGTTGCATGAGCATCTAGGGACCAAACCTTTAAGAATTACTATAAACTTTTAGCAGTATAGTGGCCACACTTGAAATGTTACTCTTCATTTAGTTACCTTTTTGCTTTTTTGATATTTGCCCAAATCAGTTGTGAATACTTCCTCCCTTGTGTGGAAAAAAATATGTAAAAGACTCAGAAGAATTCAAGCCCTGGAATGCTTTAATAAGCAGTTTGCAATGAATATAAAAATTGTTTGAAAAGGCAGTGTAATAAAAGTGTTTCAGCTTTGCTCCCTCTGCCTCCTTTGGTTGCTTTTCCTTGAGAATCACAAGGCCTCCTACCACTGTAGTCTTTACTTTCTGTCCTAGGAAAATGTGAGAATTTTCTAGAGTCAGTGGTGTTTTAAAGATTTTCCATTTACAGGGCAATGGCAGGCCAGAAAAATATTAGTTCATCAATTTCATAAATTTTTTTGTGCAGCTACTATGTGCACTGTGTAACAGGTAGAAATCTGACAGGCATGTTCCTTGTCCTCTTAAGCTCAGGTTAGAAAGGAGAATGCATGTTTGGATATAAGGTGCATTTATTGTATTTTATATTTAAAAATATCCTTTTGGTTTCTATCTCCATTTTCACCAGGGAAAGGGAATGTGTGGC
>NW_007736330.1:2733-41937 GCF_000696425.1 Galeopterus variegatus | reverse complement strand
TATTTAAAAATATCCTTTTGGTTTCTATCTCCATTTTCACCAGGGAAAGGGAATGTGTGGCGATGGGAACACTTTTCATATACTCATTTCATCTTAGGACTGCACCATTTCTGTCTTTCCAGCTACAGCTTATCTAGACTTTTTAAAAAAGAGACAGATCCAGGCTTTGTGAGAACTGAGGCTTAAAAATGTAGGCTCCGTATTTAGAAAAAAACATACAAAGCCCTAGTAAGTGAGAGGATCAACCTGTAAGTAATTGTCCGAAACTCTGGAAGCAAATGAACTTAACATGGTATATTCTGAATTCTTTTCTGAGTGGAAGATAACTTATGTATCATATCAATTCCAAATAAGGTTAATCCTGTTGTTTGGGTTATTTTTCATTTTCATCAAAATAAATGCATATATATCACAACCTCTAAATGCTTTCTTTAGGCCATGATGGTTTAAGGTCAGGATAAAAGACAAAATTACTATAATGATATATAAGCAAAAATATATTGACATGTGTACTTATGTTAAAACACTATTTTTAAGTATATGTTGGATATGGATAGAACAATAAAAGAACAAAAGGAAGATAAGTCAAACCTTTTGTGACAATTCTTGGATAAAAAATAGAAATTTAGTATTTAGATTAAAAAAAATAAGCAAAGTCCAGTAAAGGCATGTGCATACCCATGAAATAACGTAAATGCTATTATACCCACTTTATTTGCATAAAATTTCAGGATATAAATATAGTAAAGCCTAATCATAATAGTTAGAATGATTAAAAAAAAATTGTGCCCCTAAATGTAAATTTCATACACATTTTGATTATTGGGAGGTATTTAGAGTCAGCAGACTAAATGTATAGTGCTTTATTGTGAACTTCAAGTTGGATAGAAATCATCAAATTTGGTGTTGACCAATGCACTTCAGTTAAGGAAAAGTGACATTTACCTCTGGTTAAATTTCTTTAAATCCTGGTAGAGGTATTTTCATATGAGTTTCTGTTGTCACAGTAGGGAGATACCAAAAATATGCATTCTATAATAGTTAATGCAATCAAGAAAAAAATCGGGTTTTTTTTAGTTTTTGTTGACCTTTATTGAAGGAAAACATACAGAAAATATGACATACATACATTCTGATCATAAGTACATAACTTGATGAAATTTTATCAAGTGAATAATACTCTGGTAATCAGCACATAGACTAAGAAACAGACATGAAGACCTCAAATACTCCCTTCCTTTCACTATTTACTCCCAACTCCATTACTATCAAAAAAAAAAAAAAAAAAGAAAGAAAGATAGCAATTACTCTAAATTTTAACATTATAGATTCAGTTTTCCTGGTTGTATTTATACATGTGCGTACAATTGTGTGTGTGTGTGTGTGTGTGTGCATGTGTGAGTGAGTAATACTTTGATATAACTTTAAACTTACAAAGATATTGCAAAGATAGTAAAAGAAACTCCCATACACCCTTTAATACAGATTCATTCATTCTTCATCTCTTGCTCTTATTTGTAACTTGGAGCCATCATGTCTCTTTAAACCTAAATATTAATGTATATAATACAATTATATATTATTTATTGCATATTTCCTAAGAACCAAGACATTCTCTTATGTATTCACATTCTACTATATAATTACAACACAGTTATCAAAATCAGGAAATTTTAGAGTATATTTTAGTGTTTTTTAAAATTTTTAAATATACTGGGTATCATTGTTAGTGGGTTAAATGTAGATTTGGAACTCAGTGACCATAACCAGGACCACTCTTTCTTTGTGAAAGTTATTGGCATATTCTCAAAGAGAAATGATCAAACTCTAGGGGGCATGTTTTGCAAATTCATCATGTAAAAGGAACAACAGCTACCAGAAAAAGCAATAGTTTGCTTGGGTCTTCAGTAATTCCCTATATTTCAAAAATTTCAGAAATGATATCAAATCTAATCCCTGATTCTTTCTTTCTTTTTCTTTTTTCTTTCTTTCTTTCTTTCTTTCTTTCTTTCTTTCTTTCTTTCTTTCTTTCTTTCTTTCTTTCTTTCTTTCTTTCTTTCTTTCTTTTACTTTCTTTTTTCTTTCTTTCCTTTTTTCTTAAATTTACTTCAGAGTTCAATAATTGCATTGAAAGTCATCTTCTTTCAGCTTTTATTCAGCTATCAATTATTTTTTTATTATAGTTGCTGTTGATGCTATTTTTTAATGTGTAAAAATGTAACAACTTATCATTTCATTTTAAGTCTTTTTTAATTCATTAAGCTAAAATTTTTGAGAAAATTTGATGCCTAGGATAGTACTCTTCATATAATACTTTGAAAAACAAGGATGTACAAAAAGCATTCTTCTTCTTAAGGATCATCAAAACTAGTTGAAAAATAGGTCTCACCTATAAAAAGAATGTGTTATATACAGAAGAGAGTACAAGCACACTAGGGATTTTGATGAAGGAAAAATCATTTCTCCCTGGGTGATCAGAGAAGGCTCTTTGAAAAAACTTGCATCTGAGATGTATTGTGAAAGATATGTAGGGTTTCTATGGGTGATGATAGAAGGAGAGTACATTTAAAAAGGGGTATTTGTGCTCTGCCACAAAGGCAGAATAATGCTAGGTGAATCTAAGAGTCTGAAGAGTCTGAAGAGAAGGTGGTATAGTATGAGCAAGAAAGAGGAAATATTACTGGAATAATTGCAAAGGGCTATAAATTTCTGGCTAAGGAGTATGAATATTTCTCAGAAGGTATAGGGAACAAGTAATCGTTATTTTATTTTTAAAGTAGGTAATACATTCACATGTTTCAAAAATAGAAAACATCTCCATACTTGGGCCGGCCCCATGGCTCACTCGGGAGAGTGCAGCACTGGGAGCGCAGCAGCTCTCCCACCGCGGGTTCGGATCCTATATAGGGATGGTGTGGGTGACACCAAGCCAAGGGTTGCGATCCCCTTACCAGTCACAAAAAAGAAAAAAAAAATAGAAAAACTCTCCATACTATGTTTATCCCTTATCTGCCCAATTCTCACCTTTTACAATGAGTAAATGCTATTATTTGTGTCTTAAGTTTTTTATGTATATATAAAAAACCACAATATAAATTGTTGATTTCCTTTATTTGACAACATAGTGTATGTCCTCTCTGCACCTTGCTTTATTCATTAACAGTATAAATTAATGCATATAGAAAATTCTCATTACTTTTTATAGCTTCAAAATATTTCATCAAAGGGATGTATAATCATTTATTCAAGTAACATTGTATGGTGGTATTGTTGTTCCCAGAACTTTGTTAACATACATTTTTCTTCAGTAAGTATAGTTACATATAAGTCATTTCATGTGCATGTACTTATTTAAGATAACTTAGCTAAGTTGTAATTGATTGGAAATGCATATATGAATTTTTCATTTTGGTAGATATTACCAAGTTGCCATTGATAGATGTGTACCAGTTTATACTACCACCATGGGGGTGCATGGATGGGAGCACCTGTTTCTCTATATGACTGCAAAAGCTTGTGTTATCAATTGATATGTCATTCTGATAGGTGAAATAATACTAACAGAGCATAGTTTTAATTGCAGTTTTTTAAATTATAAGTGAACTCGAATATCCTTTCATATATATTTAAAAGTCATTTGCATTTACTTTTCTGTAAATTGTTTGTTTATATATGCTTGCATATTTTTCCTTTGGGTGTGTCTTATGCTCATATATTTCTGCCAACACTTCATATATTAAAGAAAATATATTATATAAGGAGCAAATACTGTTTCTCAATGGATCACTTGTTGTTTCACTTTGTTTACAGTATTGTCTTTTCCATAAATTTCATTTTTAATGTATTCACATATATCTATGTTTAATCTTATGGCTTCTGGACTTTTAGTAATAATTAGATAGACCTTAACCACTTTAAAGATATAAAGGAAATGCCCTATGTCTTTTTCTAATGCCTTTATAGTTTTATTTTTCTGCATGTAATGGTTTAATCCATTTGGAGATAATCTTATTATAAGCAATAGGAGGTATGGATTGGATTGACCCACATTAATTTTCCACAAAATTGTAACTCATTTTTCTTTACTGATTTGAACATTAGTATTTATCTTTTTTTCTCGATTTTCTATTCTTTTTAATTCACCAATCTCACTGTTCATACACTATATTTTATATTTTACTCATGGAACATTATTAACAAATAACCTATGATGTTTTAGTGGATGAACTAGCATTAGAAGAGATAGAAAATGGCAAACATCTGGAAAATGATGATGGCATAGATCAGAAAGAATGATTTACACAGGTGTTAGCATGAGAAAACTCAGTCATTTTTCCAGTGGTTGGTTGTTGAAGAAAGGTCAGAAAAGCGTACACACTGACTGTGAACTTTCAAGCCTGAGAAATGAAAATAGGCCTAAGAATAGGAAAATCTTCATATTTGTAGAATTTTGGTTGGAAAGATAAAACAAGTCTGGAATCTCTCAAAAATTAAGGCATCTATTAAAATTATCTTTTCTGTCCTCCTTAGGAAAATTTTACTGCTGTTCTCTATCTGTCACATTTATTTATATCCTTGGCTCTTCTTTTATTATAACATATCCTTTACTTTTAGCTGCAAGTAAAATAAAGTCAACCATAGTGATGAAGAGATTATATATTAAGAAGTATATAGGTAGAAAAGTTTTCAGCTCTGGTTGATTCCTGGTTCAGTGATCTTACCAAGGAACCTCATTCTTTCCACCTCCCGACTCTTCAGCCCACCTGGCCGCTTCATCCTACATCTGTTTCCCCCAGTGATGTTCAATGGCTACCAGGAGCAATGAGTACTACAGGAAATTACATTCAAATCTGGTGAATGAAAAAGTGGGAGTGTTTCCTTTTTAGGAATAAAAGTCTTTCCCTTCCACATAGTTAAAACAATTTGAACTATCTACTTATTCCTAGATAATAATTGGATCAATTCATGTACTGATTTATGTATGTTTGATTTTCTGAAGAAACTACAAGCAATGGGAAAGAATTACCAGGTTTGCCTTAGAGTAATTAGGGCTCAAGTCTAGCAATGGGAAGGAAGGCCAGTGTTTTCTAAGTCACAGGGATCAGGTAGGAATATGGTGGACATCTGAATAAAATAAGGGTCCTGTTAAAAAGAAAGCTGTTTGTGGGTTAGGCAACCAGTAGTGTCCACTAGACTGTGTTTTCTTGAGAATTCTTTCAGGGGCATTCACCACACAATCTAATCTATATTTGTGGCTGATCCACTAATCTATCTCTCATAAAATTTATCTGTGTGTGAATAGGTTTTGTAGCTCTAATATCTGTGTTTCCAGAATGGCAGCTAACTACTTGATAATCTTCTTTAACCTAAGATTTTAAATAGCTTATAAGATGTATGTCCTTTAATTGTGGAAATGACTTGAGAAGCTAATAACTTGATCGACTTGATCATGGTGTAAAAGTGAAATGGGTTACTGTGTTAACCTACATTTTATTGTCTGGTCTATGTTACAACACATATTTCCTAAGATTTATTAGCTAACTCCAAAGCTATATTTAAAATAGCAAATACTCTTACTACAGGAGAATTACTATTAGGAATATATTTGTATTTGGAGGAAGAAATAATTTATTAGCTCTCAGGTGAATTTCATACTTTTACTACACATAAGTTCAGGTTTGCAAACAGAGTACGTGATAGCAGTTCAGAATTCTCTGAGAGTCAGAGCCCTTTGATTCTTTAACACAGCATTTGTAAAGATTTAGTTTATCTTTTACCCTTACTCATCACTTCCTAGTAGTTCTTTAGAAGCCTCTCTATCATCCAGGCTATTGAGGCATTTAGGAGCTCAGCGGCTTTCTTTGCTCTTAAGAGAAAAGACTGAAGACACAAAACCCAAAACAACCTAAATCCTTCAGTGGGAAAGAAAGGGATAAGAAATATGCCTGCTATCCAAACTCTCCTTTTATTTGGGGGACCCCCAGGAAAAAAAAGTCATATTTTTGTTGTAATGATTTGAATTACATTCCCCTAAAATCCATATATTGACGCTCTAACCCCCTACATGACTTTATTTGGAGATATGGCCTTTAAAATGATAATTAAGTCAAAATGAGGCTGTTAACGTGGGCTGTAATCCAATCTGATTTGTGTACACTTTAGAGAGAGTTTTGACAAACAAAGCTATTTCAGTGATGCTCACACACAGAGGAAAAACTGTGAGGACACAGCAGGAAGGCAGCCGTCTACAAGCCAAGGAGAGAGGTCTCAGGAGAAACCAAACCTACTGACAACTTGATCTTGGACTTCCAGCCTCCGGAACTATGAGAAAATAAATTTCTGTTGTTAAGCCACACAGTCTGTTATACTTTGTTATGACAACCCTAGCAGATCAATTTACTTGTAAACATGCTATTGGCAGACTTCCTGGCAAACAAGCTAATGATTAGCTAGTGAAAGAGTCTTTATCTGCAGGATATTTGTAGCAGGATGAACCTGGCTGCCTAGCATTCCTTATGCTAAACAGACCTAGAATCTATGGATATATGGGACATAACTTCTTGAAAAATATAATGCATGTCATGTGCATATCTGAGTGTAAGATGGAGATGTTTGAAGACTGATAGTGTTCTGCTTTTGTGTAAGTAATGTGCCAGAGCCTGTTCAATACAGTACGAAAAGACCCAGTGAGGCCTAGACCTCCCTGTTTCTCCCTGGGCCTAGAGATGCTAGTCTTCTATGTCCTCAAAATGATTAATGAATCCCTGACTCATATGAATTTGTTTTGACATTGTGATCCTTTATGTTATCTCACTGATCAAATTTAGGAGATATTTTATATAGAACATATAGGTTCCTAGGTGAGTATGTGGGAATTTTTTAAGTTGAGTTTATTTAGAGTAGAATACATGCCAACTGATAGCTGATGATTAAATATAGAAAAACGGCCTATTTACATATTTAAGGCATTAAAAGAGTTAAGATGAAGGAGTTAAAAAAAATGGTTATACTCTAACAATCTACATCACCTAACTGGAAGGAATATTCACTAAAGTGGAAGTACTTTGATTTTATGGTATAATCTACCAAGAATGAGAACGGTATAATCTACCAACTGAGATAAAATGTTTTCAGTTTTATTCATTAAATAATTATTGTGTTGACTGTCAGCCCAAGAGATCATATTTAAGTAGTCTTCTACTTCAAGAGCCTCTGTTTTCAGAAAAAGAAAATTACTTAAGCATAAAATATACCTAACAGAGGCTCCTGAACATCCCACAGTAACATATCACAGTGTCTAACAAGCCTAACAGTCAAAATGATCTACATAATATCTCAAGGTAAACACTTCCTGTTGTAATTTAAAAACATTCCCTACTCTCTTGTCCTTAGTGGACAGAAAGAACAGCTGTTCACCATTTTAAGCCTCCTTATTTATTTGAGATATGCATTCTGTGCCAGTGAATTTCATATATATATATGTATGTATATACACATATATGTACATATATGTACATATATATTTTTTATTATTTAAAGTGTGTATACACACATATATACATATGCATATGCATATATATAAACATGCATATATATATATATATATATATATATATATATACACACACACATATATATATGTACTTTCAGTAATAAAAAAGTGAAAGTTATTTCATAATGACACCAGTCGACCTCGGTTGGTGCAAACTACTTTTATGATGATATTTACTTGCCCCATACTATAGAAAACATTACTTGCCTTTAAAACTATGCTGATGATATTCACAGAGATTTTGAAAACACTTTAATGAAATACACAAAGTGATTATTTGTATGTAAAAAGAATTATCCCAGTTAGAAAAGACAACTTAATGTTTGGATTTGTTGTTAAATGATGTTTATCTTGCCTACATTTCTATTCTAACCACCCTAGCTGGCTGTGACGTTGTATTATTCTTAAAAATTGTCATGGAAAGGCACTTCCACAACTTCCCTTGGTGTTATATATAATCCAATTTACATCCAGAACACTCTATTTATGTTTAAACTAAATATTTAGTTGTAATACAAGACAATTGTTTCCAGTTTCCATTTTTCTCCCTACCTCAATTTTTTGCAATACCCTGCAGAGTTAGTATATTACCTACATTCTTCCTTTAATTTTGCTCTTTCAGTAACAAAAATGTTATAAGATGGAGTATCTTAAATCAATGGTTTATTTTAATGGTGAAAACTTTTAAACACTGTGGAAGGCCAATAAAAGATATCTTTTTTTATTGTAGGAGACATTTTAGTATGATTAAAATCACATGATAATCAATTTCATTATTTTATTATATGTAAATATATAATTAATTTTAGCTGCGGGAGAACATCTCTTTCTTCCTCCATGTCTTATTATTTCTTCTCTTATTTTTTGCACTATCATTTTTATTTTCTTCCTAAAGTATCTTTTTTTTGAGTAGCAAATATACATGTCAGTTTTAGAAACATGAACTTTACTCTATCAAAGAAAATTTCACATAAATTATCTCATTAAACATGACATACACATATGCTGCCTACAAAAAATATACTTTGCCTACAAAGACACATAGACTATAAGTGAAGGGATAGAAAAAATATCCCATGCAAGTGGAAGAAAAAAGCCAGCAGAAGTAATTATACTTATATTATATAAAAATACTTTAAGTCAAAATCTGTACTAAGAGATGAAGAAGTTCATTATATAATGATAAAAGAATTAGTACAGCAAGAGGATACAACAATTATAAATACATTTGCACCCAACCCTGGAGCACCCAAATATAAAAAGCAAATATTATTAGATTTAAAGGAAGAAATAGACAACAAAACAATAAAAGTTGGGTCTTTAACATCCCACTTTCAGCATTGGACAGATCATNAGACAACAAAACAATAAAAGTTGGGTCTTTAACATCCCACTTTCAGCATTGGACAGATCATCAAGACAGAAAATCAAAAATAAAACATTTAATTCACAGAACTTTTCATCAGCACATAAAACACTCTCCAGGATTGACCATATGTTAGGCCATTAAACAAGTCTCAACAATTAAAAAAAATTAAAATCATATCAAGTATTTTCTCTGACCATAATGGAATAAAACTAGAAATCAATAACAAGAGGAACTTTTAAAACTATGCAAATACACGAAAGTTAAACAATATGCTCCTGAATGACCAATGGGTCAAAGAAGAGATTAATAAGAAAATTGAAACATTTTCTGAAACAAATGAATGCAGAAAAACAACACACCAAACCGGGATACAGCCAAGGCAGTATTGAGAGGAAAATTTATAGCAATAAATACCCACGTCAAAAAAATACAAAGATTTCAAATAAGCAGCCTAACAATGCACCTCCAGGAACTAGAAATGCAAGAACAAACCAAACTCAAAGTAAGTAAAGAAAAAAAAATAGAAATCAGAACAGAAATAATTGAAATTGAGACTAAAAATCAAATGAGAAGTTGGTTTTTCCAAAAGATAAACAACATTGACTAATAATTAGCTAGACTAACCAAAAGAAATAAAAAAAGAAAAAAAAAAGGAAAAAAGACCCAAATAAATAATAGAAATGCAAAAGAAAACATTACGATTGATACCACTGAAATACAAAGGGTCATGAGAGACTATTATGAACAACTACATGTCAATAAANTAATAAGAAAATTGAAACATTTTCTGAAACAAATGAATGCAGAAAAACAACACACCAAACCTATGGGATATAGCCAAGGCAGTATTGAGAGGAAAATTTATAGCAATAAATACCCACCTCAAAAAAATACAAAGATTTCAAATAAGCAGCCTAACAATGCACCTCCAGGAACTAGAAAAGCAAGAACAAACCAAACTCAAAGTAAGTAAAGAAAAAAAAAAAATAGAAATCAGAACAGAAATAATTGAAATTGAGACTAAAAATCAAATGAGAAGTTGGTTTTTCAAAAAGATAAACAACATTGACTAATAATTAGCTAGACTAACCAAAAGAAATAAAAAAAGAAAAAAAAGGAAAAAAGACCCAAATAAATAATAGAAATGCAAAAGAAAACATTACGACTGATACCACTGAAATACAAAGGGTCATGAGAGACTATTATGAACAACTACATGTCAATAAACTTGAAAACCTAGAAGAAATAGATAAACTCCTGGACATGTATGACCCATCAACACTAAACAAAGATGAAATAAAAAACCTCAATAGACCAATATAACAAATACTGAGACTGAATCAGTAATAAAAACTGATCTCAAGAAAGAAAAGCCTGGGACCAGATGTCTTTACTGATGGATTCTACCAAACATTTAAAGATGAACTAGTACCCATCCTTCTTAAACTATTTCACAATATCAAAATGGATGAAATTCTTTCAAACTCATACTATGAGACCTGATAACAAAACCAGGCAAGGACACAACAACAACAACAAAAAAGAAAACTGCAGGCCAATATCCTTTATTAAAACAGATGCAAAATCCTCAGTAAAATACTAGAAAACTGAATCCAACAGCACATCAAAAGATTATACACCACGATCAAGTGGCTTTTATTTCAGGGACACAAGGATGGTTCAGCATACACAAATCAATAAACATAATACATCACATCAATAGAACAAAAGTAGAAAAACATGATCATCTTGATAGATGCAAAAAAAGTATTTGATAAAATTGAACATCCCTTCATGACAAAAACTCTCAGCAAATTATCTATAAAAGGAAATTATCTTAATACAACAAAGGCTATATGTGATAAATCCACAGCTTACACCATACTGAACAGAGAAAAGATGAAAGTTTTTACCCTAAGGACTGGAAGAAGACAAAGATGCTCACTTTCACCACTTTTATTCAACACAGTACTGGAAGTCCTAGCCAGAACAATTAGGCAAGAGAAAGAAATAAAGAGCATCCGATTTGGAAAAGAGGATATCAAATAGTCCATATTTGCAGATGTCCTGATTTTATATAGAGAGAAACCTACAAAGACTACCCAAAAAGTCTCTTAGACCAGATGAACAAGTTCAGTAATGTTGCAGGATGCAAAATTTACATACGAAAATCAGTAGTATTTCTATTCACCAATGACATACTTCAGAAAAATAGAAAAAAAAAATCCAAAAATTTATTTGGGACAAGAAAAGACCCTGAATTGTCAAAACAATCCTGAGCAAATATAACAAAGCAGGAGGCATCATTCTCCCTGACTTCAAATTATATTACAAAGTTGCAGTAATCAAAACAGCATGGTACTGGCACAAACACAGACAGAGACCAATGGAACAGAATAGAGAATCCAGAAATAAATCCACATATGTATAGCTTATACATTGTTCATAGGAATGTAAATTAGTACAACCATTATGGAAAATAGTATGGAGGTTCTCAAAGAACTACAGATAGAACTACCATATGATCCAGCAATCTCACTACCAGGTATACCCAAAAGGAAAGGAAATCAACATAACGAGGGAATACCTGCACTCCCATGTTTATCACAACTCTATTCACAATAGCTAAGATTTAGAACCCAACTAAATGTCTAGTGGATGACTCAATAAAGAAAATGTGGTATATATACAGAATGGAATACTAGTCAGCTGCTTATACATTGTTCATAGGAATGTAAATTAGTACAACCATTATGGAAAATAGTATGGAGGTTTTCAAAGAACTACAGATAGAACTACCATATGATCCAGCAATCTCACTACCAGGTATATCCAAAAGGAAAGGAAATCAACATAACGAGGGAATACCTGCACTCCCATGTTTATCACAGCTCTATTCACAATAGCTAAGATTTGGAACCCAACTAAATGTCTATCAGTGGATGACTCAATAAAGAAAATGTTGTATATATACAGAATGGAATACTAGTCAGCTGTAGACAGAATGGAATACTAGTCAGCTGTAAAAAAGAATGAAATTCTGCCATTTGCAGCAACATGGATGAGCTTGGGGAAAATTATATTAAGCCAAATAAGCCAGATATAGAAAGAGAAATACCACATGTTCTCACTCATATTTGGAAGCTAAAAAAGTTGATCTCACAGAAGTAGAGAGTAGCATAGCAGTTACTAGAGCCTGATAAGGGGACAGAGAAGGAGGAATGGGGAGAGGGCGGTCAATGGATACAAAATTATAGAGGGATAGGAAGAATAATATCATTCTATACCAATATAGGGAGACTACAGTTAACAACAAATTACTGTGTAACTTCAAGTAGCTAACTGAGAGGAATTCAAATGTTTTCAACACAAAGAGGTAAAAAAAATTTTAGGTGATGGTTATGCTAAACACCTGATATGATCATTGCACACTGTTTAAATGTACCCAAATATCACATTGGACTCCACAAATATAAACAATTGTCATGCGTCAATTAAGAAAAAATGAGGAAAAAATAATTCACAGACATTAGTACAGTAGAGATTACCAGAAATGGAGGGGGAGTAATAATAATTTATTGCTTAATGATTACAGAGCTTATGTCCAGTATGATGAAAAAGTTTTGGAAATAGAGGTGGTAGTCATACAGTATCATGAATGTAATTAATTCCACACAATTGTATCTTTAAAAAATGTTAAAATGGCAACCCTTATGTTATATTTTACCACAATTAAAAAATTATCTCATTAACCCTCTTAAAATATTTGAACTAGAGGGAAAACACATGAACCACCCAGTCCCATTTTATTGGGTCCAAAGTTTGTGTGTGTGTGTGTGTGTGTGTGTGTCTAGTGATCTTATGGAAATATTATCTTTCCACATCAGTGTGAAATTACATAATGGTCAGGAAAAAAATATGTATTACTATTATCAAATCTAGTCTGTATTTTAATTAATTTTTTTTCTGGAAGTGGCACCATTATAGACTTATCATAATCAATGCAAAGCAGAGAGGTAATCACTTCTCTTAAACTATGAAAATTTGAGAAATAGCTATAGATGAGATTTGTTTAGAGTACTTGGCTCATAACAAGTACTCAATAAATGTTAATGTCTGTTGCTACAAACAAAAATGCATTGCAATAAAAGGGAAAAAAAACTGGTTCTGCAATTAATTTACCATGTGAACTTGTGAACTTGATCATACAGATAGTCTCTATATATCCAAGTTTTTGTATCTGTAAAATGAAGGTATTTAATTTTACAGTTCCTAAAATGTTTTTTTTTCTTTGATTGTCTCTGTAGCTCTAACTGATTTTCTGTCTTAGTATACTGCATTAGAATAACAGCAGGTGAAAACTATAATACTTGACTCTGACGGTTATCATATAAAATGGATAAATATCTTAATATGTAGAATTCTTTTTTTGTTGTTCAGAAGGTAAAATTTGTTTTCCAAAATGGATAAATATAAAACATTGCTTTTTTTTTTTTTTTGCAACAGAAGTGTATTGTGTGTGAACCATGTAAATCAATGGAATTACTTGTTTTGGAAGATACAGACCATATCACATGGCTTCTTGCTTCAAGAATTTTATCACTTGGTAAGTGAAATAAAATAATTACACAGGTAACGGCCAGTAGGAAGCACTAAATGTCCCAAATGATGGATAGGGAGAGATGTAAGGAAGGTCCCATCAAATGCTAAAATGTTAATGAAGCCCGGATCACAGTGGTGGTGATAGAAATCAAATGAATTGTAGAGGTTTAAGAAAGATCCATGAAGGAAAGAGACCTGTATCCCTGAGATCTTTCCATTTTTGAGAACATATTGCATTTGAATCTCTTTCCTTAGTGGTATGTAGTTAACCTTCCCTTTAAAACAGTTACAATAAACCTTTCATTAAAACCTTGTATTTTGTCAGTCATAGCTGACAACAGCAGAATTATACATCCTGTGAACAATTGTATGCATAATTTTGGAAACAAGACATTAAAGAAAGAGATTCTCTGAGCTATTAGAAACAAAGGATTTCTTTTTCTTTTTTTCTTCTATCTTACCCTCATTAAGGTTGTCTTTTCCCCTTTAAAACTATAAGAAATTTTCTGAATACTAATGTGACAGAACCAGATGCAGTCCCCAAATACCATATTTGCTTAATGATAAATACCTAGTCCTTACCTTTAAGGAGATTTAGACAATTCAGTTTGTCCGGTAGTCTTGGGGTAGTCAGGAAAGTTAGGCACAGTATTTTAATGCTCACTCCTTCTTTTTTGCTGTTAGCTATCATTAATCCCTAATGCCTGAAAATGAATAAATTTCTTCTACAAAGAAAGCCCACAGGTCGTTTTTATTTGGAGCACTTTTTTTAATATGCGCCACAATATATTCTGTTATGTATTACCTCGTCTGAATGCAAAACTGTTTTATATGCAGATTTAAGGTAATGAGCACTCAAGTTTAAAAAATGGCTCTGGTATCCTGTAGCTTCTCAATAATAATATACTCTTACATTCCAACAGAGAAGGATGGATTATGGGTTTTTCAATTTGCATCAGGCATATTAATTGCAGAGTAGGGCTTCCACATAAAATATCAATGTACTGGAACAAACTGTTAATGTACCAGAATATGAACACTTACATTCATTTCTGGAGCTTTAAAAGGAATCATCTTTTTTTTCCCCCCTATACCTCTGGAGATAGTACAGTTTTTAAGTCAGTTAATGAGAACTATGTAACCACCATTTCTCCAAAAATCCCTAATTAGATTAAGTGCAATAGGGCTTTTCCAGTCAGTTCTGCTGAGGAACAATACAACAAGCCATTAGGGAAAGAATAATTTAGTGGGTTTGGAAGAAACTTACTTTAGAGTTGCTTTTAAGAAACATGACATGGAAGATCAACTTTATGTTGTAGTTGGAGGCAGAGAAGCACACTCGGCTTTTATTTGCATTATATTTCTCAACTGTGAAGAGAATACCTAAACTAGTAAAACTGTAATTGGAAGTTTTATAAGTCATTTTCAGTTGAGGCTTTGCACTGTGGATTTAATTGTAGAGAACTGTGTATTAGGGTACTTCATTTCATGGATGTACTTGAATAGAAGCACCTGCAAGCATAAAATTGAGAATGTCCAATTTAAAAATAGAATTGTGATTAATAAATAAACCATTGTGTTTTAATTTGTCTTTTAGGTTTGGGAACGAATATAAATTACAGATACATTGATTAGACTAGGATACAGTATTGAATGTTTAAAAATATGCTCTCTATATTCTTTAATGTGGACATTTCCTATGTTGAAAAAATAAAGCAGCAGGAAGAAATAAAGTAGAGATTTGAACACAGACTATATATTTTTTCCCTGAAACCTGTATATAATTTGCTAATGCTAAGTTATTGGTAACTATTCATTTAAAAAAATTCTTATCTATTGTATACTAAATTGTCACTTTCACATTGATATTTTATTCCACATTCTTTTTGATAATAACATTTGTGATTTTATTATACTCAAACAATAAAATGGGGACCTACTTTTCAAAACCATTCTGAGTAAGACAATATTTGAGTTTGCATGCCACAGCTGTAAGCAACTCATTATCTCACTAGGGAAGAGAAGAAACACTACCCGCGTAATCCAACAGGAGACTTGATTCATTTTGCGTCTGGAGCAATAGGTGAAATGTTACAAACTGAAATGAGTTCCCTTTTCAATCTTCAGGTGAAAAAGTAGTGAGAATGCCCTGCTTTTTCATCAGCATCATCTTTGTTTCCCTCTTTCTTAAGAAATCATATGTTTGTGTGTTTGTGTATGTGTATGTGTTTTATTTTGCAATGGTAGCTTTTATCTCACAATGCTATTATGGAGGCTGTGTGTGTCATGGGTCAAAAATGAAGGCAAGATGGACTTTTCTCAGCATCAAAACACGACCTAATCTATGGTAAAAGTTATTTTGATATTGTTTTAAAGAAATAACCCTGGGCAACATGAATGTTCCTTTGCTGGCTGAAAAACAGGCGTAGATATACAGTCAGTGAAGAGAACAGGGTAAATCACTAGAACCATAAACTCTGCCTGCATCTGCTGGGTGCTAACATTTTGAGAAATATTGAAAGTGTTATTCTAGTTTTGTATTACGTTTAGTGGGTGCATTTTAAAGTCAAGGAGTTTGATTTTCAGTAAGAAGCCCAAATAAAGTGTTGCAATTGTTTTGTTTATGGGCAATTCTTTCAACAGAACACCTTTTATTTCCAGATGTGTTTTTCCCCCTTGCTTGAAATGCTGCACAACACAAGATACTGCCTGTATTGTGTGCCTTTTTATATTGCATACATAGATAGAAAATATTTTCAAGTACCTCATTCAAAAATGTTTTACTTAATTCCATTATTTTTTCAATGACATCTCATTTTCAGAATTTACATTGTTTGGTAAACATCACCAACAAAAGTTTAATGCTTATGAAGAATACCATAAATCTTAATTTATACATACCGTGATTTAAGTTTTTAGGAACTTTCACTATTTAATATAAATTGCTTTTGGATGATAAAGGATATTTAAGAGGCAGTGATTAAATGCACCTGTGCCTCTTCCTGATGTATCTACCTTCTGTGTCCTCTGATAAAAATCAAATGAAAATTAATTTCAGGTTCAATGTGATGTTACCTGTATTCAGAAATCTTACAATGTCCTTTACTTCCTTTGAAGCATCATCTGACACCACAACTACAATTTCAGCGCAGTTGTTGATTTTTGCTTATAGTTTTTATTTTACTTTATTTTTACATTTCTGTGGGGAGAGGGATTTAATCTCTCACAACTCTGTTGGTAAATTACACTGATGAATGCATTCTGACAGGAAGCTTTGCTGAAATGAAAAGGACTCATGTGTAAGGGTGGGAATAACTATTCTAGGAGCTTTTTCATGGTTCTCGTTGCCTGGGAAACCACTGCTTTGTCTGTACGTGTTTGGAATGGCTGCCTCATTAGAACTCAGGCTCCCAAGCAGTCACTTTGTGATACTGATGAAATGAAAAGGATGAACCCAATCGAGTTGATTAACTTCAAATTAAGAAAAATAGCATATTGAAAAGACAGATTTTTAAAAGCCAAAATAGAATTATAGAGAAACTGCAGATAATATCGATTAGTTCTATTCAGCCACCTGTATGACTGGAAGAATATTTTTATTTTTTACTTTCCCTTTGCATATTTATGGGAGAGTAAGCAAATGGAATATTATATGTTAGTGCCACCAAATAAACTTGGGTATGAAAGATCCTGATATTTTCAGAAATATGCAGATATTTCTCATTAACAATTCATTTTTTTCTTGCAGTTGACTGTCCTATGTCATGGCTACAATATTATGAAAACAGAGGGCATTCATTGTAACAGGGGCATAAAAAGTAAAGAAAACCTGTGTTGGAAACCCATGTTGGAGCAGTTTTCCTTTTTCTTGAAAGAACAAATGAGGTAGCATACTCAGAACTTATGTGAACCAATATTAACAACAAACAGGGTAATATAACTTTTATTATTGCTTTAAATTTAAAAACACAGCAAGCAGGGATAAGAACATTTCAAGTTCAAGGAAGCTCAGACCAACTCCCTATATAATACTACTTCTTCCTTGTTTTTACTATGAGCCAAATTTTTTGGAAATTCATTGGCATTTAAAATTTTTGTTCTTGACTCACATCAAAGAGATGAAGCAGGTTTCTAAATGTTTTTCTTCCAATAACAGAAGCTCTATAAATTTCTTGATCTATCATTTTACATAAGTGTACTCAAAGTTCTAGAATATTTGATATTATGATTTAATAATTTATCCTGAAGGGAAAAAGATACACAAAATCCGAAGAAAGATCATCAATTAAAAATATATGTATATACATTTATCACTCAAATAAGTTAGCTTCAATCAAATTGGCAATATTGATTTTTCATCTGTAGTACTGTTTCAGGAAGAGACATAGCAAAATGATATTCTGGACTTTGTAAGCATAGTTTTAGTTGAAAACATCAAAACTTCGTTATTGTAGATGTTACGCTTAAAATGGCTATTAGACATTCAAGAGGTGATGCTATTAAGAAATATTTCACAAAAGGGAGAATGCACAGGATTTAGTTTTTACTCACCCAGGCTTGGATGAGTAATTGTGTGGAAAACAGTGCCAGTCATTGAGATAGAAACTACTAGAGCAATGGTTTCAATCTTGCCTAAGATAAGTATTATTTGGGGAGTTTTACAAAAATACAAATTCCCAATATCCAACCTTAGAGATTCTTATTTAATTGAATGGGGTTTAGGCCTATCATGGTATGTAAAAATTGAAGCTATGACCTGCTGCTTCTACTGGGAACCATACTTGAGAACCTTGATACTGGTATTCATTCTTCTGCTTCTTAACCTTGCCTGAGCATTAGAGGTACCAGAAATATTTTTAAAATCTCAATGTCTAGTGTCTAGGAAGCACCCTGGATCAATTATATCAACATCTCTGAAAGTGGATCCCGTAATTATAAATTTTCTCAAGTGATCCTCATGGGATTCAGGGCTGAGAATCATAATCTAAAGGAAGATAGTTCAGGTGAAGGAGCTGGCATTAGAGAGACACACAAAATTTAAAGCGGACCTTGGTCACCAACATGAAAGTACTTAGTGGGTACTTGAATATGAATCTGATGTTACAGAGCAAAAGTCTAGATATAAATTGTGGGCTACGGAAACATATTTATAACAATGAAACACAGCAGGGAGAATCACTAGGGAGCTTATAAATAAATGAGAAAAAAAAGAGCCAAGAGCAGCAGCTTGGGCAACACTGGCCTTTCAGAGAAGAAAAGGGGGACAAGAACCAGAACTGAAAACTGAGAGAAACACAGGAAGGGATTTGGAAAGAATAATGCTCTAGAAAGCAGAGTCTCTTAAAGAAAAGTAGAGTGGTCAATCTCAATAGAGTCTCTGCATGAAAAATTAATAAGAAAATTGAAAATAGTTACCTGAACTTGAAAATAAAGGAGATATTGGTGCCCTTCAAAAGAATAGTTTTAGAGGAGGAGCAGAAGTAGAAACGAATTAGGGTAAAAGTAGAAAATGAAGAACTGCATTCTTAGAACAGTGGTTTTAAAATCTTGCTGCATGTTAGAATCACATGAGGAGTTTAAAAAACTATATCAATGACTGTGCTGTACCCTAGACCAATCTAATCAGAATTTCTTGGAGAGGAGACTGTATCTGAACAGAATTTGAAAATACTTGAGATTAGAATCCAGGTTAGAAGAAAAGTGGCAGATTCACAGGTATAGAACCATGCTATCTACCCTAAGGGAATCATTGTGCAGTATATGCATGTATCGAAACAATACACTGTACCCCACAAATATGTACAAGTGAATGTTAAAATATATTGAATAATAATAAATAAAGGAAATAGGAGCACAAAGATTAAGGTCACTGGTGGAGAACTCCCCCTAAAAAAAACGGTGAACAGCTCATCCCCTGTGCCTGGAGAAAAATATATGAATGTGAGCATAACTATAATTTTGTTTTCATTTTTTATTTGTTATATAAAGAAAACAGGATAGATAGTTGAGGAAATTTGACTAACAGCCACGATTTCCCCTATGATTATACTCTTCTGTTGTACTAGTAGAGGTAGTAACATGAGGAATTTAAAGAGATTGACAAAAATTTGGAATAACGTATATGGATAATGGAAAAAGTAACTGATCAAGATAATTTTCGAGTAGCTCATATTGACCAGGTGCAGTTTAGGGTATCATAATCTACACAGAAATGTGTTTTTCTCTAATGACATTCTGATATCAAGATATAAGAGGAAAAAAAGAGAATGGTTGGAGTGATCCAATACTCATGGTTATATGGGAAGAAATGACATAAAAACAAGAGATTTAAACATCCCCAGTGCAGGCATGAACTTTTTGCTCAAAGTGGTCTATCATTCAAATAGATGAAAGAGAAACATTGGGAGGAAGGTGTAAACTGAGATAGAGAAGAATCTGAATCTTTCAACGGGACAAAGACAGAAGTGGTAAGGGAGTGGGGAGTTATAAGGATAACACATTACTTCTAGATATTATTTTTCTAAAGACTGAAGTTTCAAGTTTGAAATAGTTTTGGATGAAGTAAAGCCCAAGAATGGCCATAAATACTGTAAGCCAAAACAGAGGTTATAGGATGTAAACTATGAGAAAAAATTAATACATTTAAACCAAAGAATTTAGAACTTATATTACTGTATGCTTCTTAATCTAGAGATTATCCATGATAAAAGCAAAATTTAGAGTGGAAAGAAATAGTAAATGTCGAGGGGAGGGGCATAGAGAGAGGAGACAGGAGAGAGGAGAAAGAATATGAATAACCTGAGTTCCTGAGCTTCCGACAGAATCATAGCTTCATGTAGTGGATGATACATTGCTACTGGAAAGACCAGAAATTGTCGAGAGAAGCAATCTTTGGTTAGATATATCCTCTTCAGTTTGGGGAAGAACTGGAAATATCCAAAAATGCTCATTCCATCATGAAATGACAATAACTCAAAACAAATATAGGTTTCTAGCAATAAGAAAATCTTTATTTCATATACGTATGACTTATACTGGTTGAAGGTTAGGGGTCTTTAGGAGAAGTTGATAATATTTCTCAGTGTATTAAAATTATATAAATTTCAGACTATTTTAGAAACATTGACAATTGCATAAAATATGGATTTAAAGCAGAAACAGGAAAGCTAATTGGAAGACAATTTCATTAATCAAAGTGTAGGGGACAAAGGACTTGGATAAAAATCTTGAAAGAAAAGTGAATAAGAAGAAACAAATGCAAAAGAGTTTAAAATGATAAGTGTAAGAACTCAATAATAAATTATGTTTTACAGTTAAGGATGAAGAGAAAAAGACCACTGACCATTAAAACTGAACAATAGGCAGATTTGTGTAATAGCTGCAGTATAGAATAGTTGAAAGAAAATAAAAATTTGGGACAGGAAGAAATGATTTCCAATTAAGACACAATACTTTTTAACTTAGTGTGTGACTATTTATGTGACTATTGAGAGTCAGTACACGTGTCAATGTGGCACTGCAATACATGGGAAATGCCAGGACTAGAGACGTTGCTTTAAGTATCATCCATGTAGAAATGGACATTCAAATCTTAAGAGTGAATGAGATGTCTAAAAATGGAATTACAGTATTACCCCCTTATCTGCAGTGGATACTTTTCAAGACCCCCAGTGGATGCCTAAAACACTATGTGTATGCTACGCATAAATTTCTTTATTCTTTACAATTTCACAGATAGTTTTATTCTTACTGTAGATCCTAGCAACCTCTGAATTCAATTCTCTTTCTTTACTTATTAAATTACCAGCTTTCCCCTTTTCATGGAAAAGAAGAACTCCAGATTTCTCCTCAGCAGCAACTGCGGTTGATTTTTTATATTAACCACTCATGTTTTTTTTTTGTGTGCATGTGCAAACATTCCTGAACACGTTTATTATCTTTTTTACCAAAATGTAGTGTTCGTGTGGGCATGCATCTCTCTCCACCCACTTCCACCTGCCTCTCCTCTACTCCCTCTCTATGTATTCGTATTTTGTAGATCATTCACGAGAGCATATATAGATTTTTTTCTTCTTCTTTTCTTTCTTTTCCTCTCCTCCTTCTTCAAGTTACCTATTACTTTGTTCAATAGTATTCCAAAATTTATTTAGGTAATGGTGTATTGATGGACATTCAGGGTCATATAATTTCTGTTAAACCTCTGTAAAATATATTGTCTCATAATTAACAAAAAGCTTTCATATTCTAACTGGAATTGTAAAAGACAAATTGCATTTTATTTCCAGCTGTGCCACAGCTTAAAGCTAAACAGATTCTAAAACTATCAGGGTATTGCCAGGTTTTCACCCTCCTAAACTCCAATTCAAAAAATGGAAGATTTTTAAAGTTAGTGCATGCTGAAATTTCCAAAATCAGTGTTAACAACAGAGAGGTTGCATTGGAAGATTTATTAGAATTTTTCTGGAGGAGATTGGTAGTGAGGAAACCTGATCTATGGGATACCTGTGGCTGACCAAATCATATTTGTGTCTTTGGCGTAGCAAACCATTTCAAATGACCAATGACACGTGTGTGGATGTGCCTGCCTTGGTGAACAGGAAAGCAAACCTGCAGGCCAGTATATGAAAGTGGATGAAGAGACCCTGTGCTGTAGGTAGTCTGGTTTGTTTTATAAAGTTTAGTTCCCATAAAAGAATAATATAGCTCCCTTATTTTTGCTCCAGTCTATAGGGATCTCAAATATGAAAAAAAAAATGACTGCATAATTCTTTGTCTTTTATGATTTGAGACTATATGATCATAAGATTGGCAGAAAATGATTTGGATTTATATATTTTATTAATGTGTCCCCCAAAATACTAATAAGTAGTTAATTGTAGTCTTGTCTCTCCACTTTAAGGAAAACTGGTTATTATTATTATTCTTTTATGGGGTGTGGTAATTACAAATTAGAATTATGCTGAGCAAAGTTAAAGAGAAACCGAGGCATGTACATGCCTTGCTAGAGAAGAATTTCACTGGCACAAGTACAAAATACTTTACAATTCTTAATAAGCTAAATGTATTTCTAGGTTTGTTTGTAGATTTGCATCATTCTGAAAATAGCCACTTCCTAGATCCTCATTCTGCATTTAAAAACAACGTTTACTGAAGGTTAATTTCCTCCTGGGATTCAATTTCTGAATATTCACAAGGCGAAAGTCGTATTCACCTCTATTTAAATGGGATTTCTCAGAAATGTAATTGGGCAGTTATTTCATAGACCAAATCTCAAACAGAACATATCACTTTTAAATGATATATTGTAAAGGGAACTGGAGTGTGGGTGTGTGTGTGGGTGTCACATGGAAGCTATGTGGACAGACAGATAAAAAGTATAAAACTATGTGCACATAAAATACGATTTTCAAATGATTAAAAATAAAAGTATGTCTTCAGTGAAGAGTAACACATAGAAAAAATTTAAAATCTTTTATTTTCTGTTTTCATATCTGATACTTCTACCATTATCTGTTTTTGTTTTTGATTTTCAAATGATTAAAAATAAAAGTATGTCTTCAGTGAAGAGTAACACATAGAAAAAATTTTAAATCTTTTATTTTCTGTTTTCATATCTGATACTTCTACCATTATCTGTTTTTGTTTTTGTTTTTTTTATTTTCATGGAGAGCTACTAAAACCTGCAAGTAAATGAAAATACATTTAAATTTTTATATGCATGATGGTATTTTAATTTTGCCTCATTTATATATTTCTCTATAGAATTTATAGTAAATCTGTGCTTTTGTTCTTAATATTAAATAATTTTAAGATACAAATTATTAAATACCATCACTATTTGTAATATAAGCACATCTTAAACAGTCTAAATGTCTACTACAAAGAAGAGTAAATGGTGATATATCCATATTATGAAATACTCTGCAAACCATTGAAAATAATAACAAAGATCTACATATGTCATGGAAGGGGTATCTACAATTGATAATTTTTTTATAAAGTGAAAATTATCTTATTTGTGTAAATAAAACAATGTAAGTGCAGAGCTGTAGCATTAAGGTTGAAATGTATTTCTAGGTATGTTTGTAGATTTGCATCATTCTGAAAATAACCACTTCCTATATAAAAAAAATGTTATGGGAGTAAACAATGCAAATTATCAACAGTGGAAACCTGAACAAGTAGGATGATGGAAGGGGTATGGGTGAGTTTAATCTTGCTTTTCATACCTTTGTATGACTGAATTTTAAAATTAAATTTACATTACTTCCAAAACATTTTTCTTAAAAATGTAATTATAATTGGAATTCTACTTTGTAAATTACAAATCTGTTTATTCATGTACTTTCTCTTTGATCACCAGTTTCTTCACTGACTTCACAAAAATACCAGAATCCCTTCAATTAAAGAAACAAAAAAGAAAAAGAAAAAGAAGCAAAATAAAGATATAAACATATTATACCAAGCCTTCTCTTAGTGACATCACCCTTTATTCCAGGCCCTGAAATTAAATGGTGTAAGTTATCTTTGACTCCTCTCTTTGCTGAGGATGCTTGATTTATTCAATAATCAACTCCCAATTCTGCTGTATCCCGCAAAGATAGCCTTCACTTTACATTTATCTTACTTTGATTATAGTTACTATTTCTCCACTGGTTTCCCTACCTCTAATTTCTTACCTTTGCATTTACCTCTAAACATTGCCATAGGGTTATTTTCCTGATGCATAGATCACATCATGTTCCTATACTTAAAATATTTGTAAGTTCTGACATCCATCCACAAAATAAGTTTCAAATTTCTAGGCATAACATCTAGGGCCCTTCATGTCCTGGTGCCAGATTGTCTTTTGCTAAGTGATGCTATCACTTTAACTTCACTCTTTCAATCTCTTCAAACTTCCTTAAGTTCCTTGCCTCTAAGTCTTTTTATTATGTTGTTTACTTCTTTTATTCCCCTCACCCTTCAAGGCTCACCACAAGTACCTCTCATTCTGGGAAACCATTTCTTTTACCTGGTAGTGGAGTGAAATGCCCTTGCTCTCCTGGAGCACTTTGCTTGACCTGTGTTACAGACCTTATTTCATCTACATCTGCCTTAGTTGGCTTTTAATTTGTTTTAGTCTTCTCTAAATAACTTGTTTCTTGAAATCAGGACCCACCTTCAACTGGTGTCTGAATTCTCAGGGTTTCTAATAAAATTGAATTCAATAAATTTGTTTCCCTTGCTTTTAACTAAATACATTTAGAATTCTGTTATCCATACACTTAAGAGGAAACACTATTGATGAGGTTGCTATATATGGACATGGTTATGGCAAAAGTAAATATCACTTTAGTTCTATTCTAAAATAGGTAAAATTCCCTATCTGTTTCAATAGATTTGTTAATATTGTATTTCCAACTGTTTGAAGACCTGCATCTTTGTCTTTTTGATGCTCTGAAGCTGCACTGTCCAATACAGTAACTGCATTAGTCTGTTTGTGCTGCTTATAACAAAAAACATGGAACTGGGTATTTTGTAAGATAATAAAATTTATTGCTTGCTGTTTCTGAGGCTGGGAAGTCCAAAATCTGGGGAACACATCTGGTTGAGGGTTTGGTGGTGGCGACACTGACCCAATGGGTATCACATTGCAAAATAGCAGAGCAGAGAGAGCAGCGACTAATATCCTCATTCACTCTCTTTTTAAAGCCCGCCAAACCATGCCCAGCAAAATAGCAGAGCAGAGAGAGCAGCGACTAATATCCTCATTCACTCTCTTTTTAAAGCCCACCAAACCATGCCCATGACCACCATTTTTAATCCATTCACTACTGCACCGTCCTACAATCTAATCACCTCTTCAAGGCACCACCTTTCAATCACCATAATAGGATTTCCCACACTTAATAGTTACTGGGGGGATTAAGCATCAATGAGGTTGGGGGGGCATCGGATCTACAGCAGTAACCAATAGACACATGTGGCTATTTACATTTACATTTAAAGTAATCAAAATTAAATAAAACTAAAAATTCATTTTCTCAGTTGTGCTAGCCATGTTTCAAGTGCTCAATGTTCTATACGATATAAATTGTCACAATCACAGAACTTTATGTTCAACAGTGCTGCTCTAAAGTTTAAACTCAAAATATAAATCATTCCTGTGCTAAATTGGTGACATTCTGATACAGAAATGCCATACTTTACAATTGAATCTTAGCACTGTTTTGATCTAAGTTGTGTATATCTGTACTAGTAGCTCACTAGGCAACTGATACAGGAACTAATATTATCATTTTTTCAACACTTCAAAATTTACTCTTCTGAACAAAACTGATTGAATGCACCCCTTTACACATCTGGTCACATGGATCCCTGGACTGCCATCAGCTGCTCTGAGAAAAGGGGGTAAGGGATTGATTATGCATACCTGTGGAATGCATGTTATTAAACAAAAGTCCCAGCCTACGTGTGATAACAGATTTGACCATTCTGAACATCCTGAGGATGCATCAGTTTAGAGAAATAATGTCAAAGAAGGAACCAATAAATAATGGATGTATGGTCTCGGAGTATAAATGTCCGTCTTTTCTCACCTTTAGCATGAAAATGTCCCATTCATATACAAAGATCACATACAATGTCACATCTTTAAAACTTTATGTCATGGCAATTCACTCATTCTTTTTATCCTTCAAGGCTCACCTTGATCTTTTTTTTTTTTTTTAATTTTCCTATTTTTCTCCACATTGGTTAGGAAGTCTGCATGTACAGAATATAGTTAAAAAAGGAAATTCCTCTACACAGGGATATGATATTGTGTGTTGGATCCTGTAATAACAGCATTTTTAATGCAGGCTAAATATATATTTGATCATCTGAAATGGAAGTTGAAACTTGGGATTCTTCTTGAAAACTACCACTTTGCTGACTCCATTTAAGATCTACAAAGAAACGTGCTGCCTTTTTTTGTTAACTACATGAGCTATGTATTTCACTTTGAAAAGACTTACTCCAGAAACTTTGATGGTGAGATACTGCCTCATAACAAACTTGGGATTCTTCTTGAAAACTACCACTTTGCTGACTCCATTTAAGATCTACAAAGAAATGTGCTGCCTTTTTTTGTTAACTACATGAGCTATGTATTTCACTTTGAAAAGACTTACTCCAGAAACTTTGATGGTGAGATACTGCCTCATAACACTTTCCTTATTCTGTTATTAAGGTACTAAAGTTTTGATTTAATAATTTTCAGCAGAGAGTCATTTAACAATGGACTGAACAAAAAATCTAAAAATGTATCAAATTGCTATTACTGGAAACAGAATGAACTCTACCAACTGACCTTCAGTAATGGAAAGACTCCTTCAGTGGGAAGAAAACATTCATGTTGATACTTTCCTGATAGAGAAATCTTTGCACATACAATCAGTGGAGTATGTGCACAGTTTCATATTTGATATGAGGAGTAAAAATGTCATCATAGAAAGCTATGGAGTTAAGTACTGTTAGCTTTGTTCAGAAGTAGTACTGTTAGCTTCTTTCAAAAGCAGAAGTAAAAATTATATAGGGGAAGATTCTCTCAAAAAATTTAGTCTGAACAAGTGATAGTTTTACTGAAGAATATTTAAAAATACTCATCCCACTAGATTAATTTTTACATGTACCAATTTCCTCTCCACAATGTTCTTTTTAACATGGCAATGCTTCCATTAGTGTTATATAAAATATCAGGTATATGTAAACTGCTATTGTTGAATTGCTTTAAAAATAAAATACCCATTCAATATACATGTATTAACACTAACCACAGCAAAAAAGAAAAAAAAAGAAAGGTTAAGAAACTGTCTTTTTCTCTACTCCCCTTAGACACACTAATTTCTTATGCCTTAAATTTTATTGTATATAACTATTCAAATATATTTGCATTCTACATAATTACAACACTTAATTTTAATCAGGGAACCAAATGAACAAATATTCCCCTTTTTTTAACCTCTTTATTTTTCTATCATTTTGTTTTTCCCTGTATTTGTGGTTTTGTCAATTTAACATAGTGTGAAACCTCAAAAGATTTCTCTGGGCACAGTCTGAGGATCACTATGTTAGGATTCTAAACAAATATATTCGAATGAATTTTAATGACTGAATTTTTATTAAGCAAGTTCAGTGTTTACCTTTTCCTTGCTTATATGAAAATCATTATAGGATTTTTTCTGAAAACAACATCATTCAGATTAAAATGTTGAAAATATCCGAAAACGCATAAGGCTCATAACGAGTGAGGGAAGCAAGCGTGCCAGCTAATCTAGTTCCCATTGTCATAAAGGGCAGTGGTGGCACTTTAGAGCAAGTACATCTATTCATTTTCATTGTAATGAAACCATTCCTGAAAGTGACTTTGTCCAGAGTAAATGGCTCTCTGTTATAACATGATGTACTTCAAAGTTGGTTTGTCATAGATCACTAAAGGATGTGACCATCTTATATCTTAATAAAAAGATCTCTGTTCATTCAAGTATGTTTTTGCAAATTGAGACTATTTTCCCCTGCTTTTCACGAAGACTTAGCCCACTGTTTCAATGGAAAGAGGCCTAACCTAACTGCTATCATAGCCAACAAATTGAAAGGAATACAGAGCAAATACAGAAGTGGGTGTTTCTCTTTTCTCCTAGAGAAACCAGTTAAACGTTTGCATTAAAATAGCAAAGAAAAGCTGACATGCTACAAAGGAGAAAATCCTGATGAAAACATTATTGGTTGAAAGTGAAAATTATAAAAGCAATAGTTGTATGTATTCAGTAAATATGGCTTGCTCCTTTTGGGAGAAGTGGCTTTAAAAAGAGTATATTATAATAACTTTAAAAATGTATTTGTTTTGTTAATTATATAACCCTTATTAAGCTAAGTCACTCAAATACAAAAGAAATTGGGCCTTATTTTTAACACACTTTTATAAAACAAATTTCTCATGTGGATTACAAATACTATATAGACTGAAGTTTAACATAAATACATTAAAGAATTGCATTTGGAGATTATAACTATATAGGAGTAATGTATTTGTATTCTCAAGAATATCTTACTATGTATTGTATAAATGCCCATTCGACTAAAGGTGAATGAGAAATAGTAAATAAGTGTTAAGAAAAAAAAAAGGAAGAGGAAAGAAACAGTGAAGAAAGACAATAGAAATATTCCAGTTTTTCTACTAAATTTTTAATTCTTGTCTCACTGCTGACTTAAAACAGTGAGAGTCTGTAAACCCGCGGTCTGAATTCAGTGTTATCCGGTTTTGTCTTGGATTGAAAAAGAGGCTCCCTGGTTAGAGAATACTTTTGTTCTGGTCGTAGTTTCATGTTGTTTTCAATGTATAATTCTCATTGTCAGTTAAACACAGTGCTAATTGAGCAAAGTATTGATAGGTAGTTCAGAGACTAGACAAGTGCAGTTCTGCCAGGGGCATTAAGAACAGCCACTCCTCTTTCAGCTTCCACCAGCATGCACAGGCGAGCCCAGCAGAAGGAAGTTACTCTTCTTCAATCACGTTTTTCTTGGTGCATAAATTATCTAGGATGTAGCCTAGTGGCCTCTACAGACTCACATTGCTAGTCTCTCTCTGTCAGAAAGTGGTTTACTCAACGAATTAGAAGTAAACTTAATGCTGACTTGGTCCAAATCCTCATATATTTCAAAACTTTTCTGATATTAAATAATTCTTCACTAAGGGACACAACACCATTCTCTGATTACATTCACTTTTGTAAAGGTGCCTTCTGTTTCACTATTGGACAATTATAACTTTCAAATGATCCTATCATTTTAATTTATTCATCATTATACATTTCAAATACTGGTTTAGGTTTGCTCTCTGAAACAATACTGAGCAAAATGGTTTTATTTTTGACAGGTCAATTTTTCAGATATTTGAAGACAATTAAATACTGCGGTTGGCCGTGGTAGCTGTAGCTTTGTTACCCCAGTTGCTTCTTCATTTTACATTTTTTTTTAACATTTCCTTTCATGATCTTATCCTAATGCCAGATGGTTTAAACCAGGTTTTTCTCATTTTTCTCACCTGAGCATGACTGACATTTCAGGTCAGATAATTCCTGGTTGTTGGGACCTCTCCTGCGTCCTAGAGAACGTTTAGCAACATCCCTGGCCTCTGCCAATAGATGTCAGTAGCATCTCCCACGAATTTGTGACAACCCACCTGAGCATGACTGACATTTCAGGTCAGATAATTCCTGGTTGTTGGGACCTCTCCTGCGTACTAGAGAACGTTTAGCAACATCCCTGGCCTCTGCCAATAGATGTCAGTAGCATCTCCCACGAATTTGTGACAACGAAAAATTTTCTCCAGATATTGCCAAAAATTCTCTGATGGAGTAATCAAAGAACACTCTTCCCCACCTCAATGCAAAAAGAATTCCCTGTATCTCAAGGAAATTCATGGAGAACCGTACTGAAGGTGAAAATGACTGTGTCAGACATCATCAGCCTCCCCAGTCAATTACCTGTTAACAGAAGCTTGACTGTGTTTGTGGTGGTATAAAAATGTTCCAGTGCCCTAAGCAGTTGGGAGAAGATACTTGACACAGTATCTTCTTTTCATTTTGGCAAATGAAAAGTAAGTAGAAGGATCTAGGTGATGATTCTGAGAAAGCTCTTTAAAGGATGTGTAATCACCAGCACCATTTGTTCTTGTCTCTCTGTCTTTTCCTCTTACAGCCTAGGCTACAGATGCATTATCAAGTGATGTAAGAACAGTTTTGTGACATGAAGCCTAAGCAAGACTCTAAGAATATTGGAGTGAGAAGATTTCAAGAGCCCCAGCCCTTGATCATGTCTTTTCTCATCCTGCACCAGCCCTTCAGACATCTGGTTGAGGGGAGGAGAGTGGCAGGAGCTAATTTTTTAATCCAATAGTTCTATTTTGCTTCCTTTAAAGAAATTTAAGTTAACAGAATCTCTAATTGGAAGTAGTAGCTGTGCTGTAGGAAAAAATGAAACAGATGTCTGCATTATAAATATCTCAAACCTCTTCTCATGTCCAAGCTGTTTTCATATGTGCTCTTTTTTCAGTCATTTCATATTTATGATGGCTCAACTACAATGGGTAAGGTATCCAACTCAGTCCCTGAGACAAAGATATACAACATAAATATATTCCCATAGAAAGTTGCTTAGACTAGTGAAAACAAAACTAATGGGACTGCTAGTGTTTTGTGATAATCAAATGTATATAAATTATTGGGAGAAATTTGAATAGGAAAATATTAGACAAGATAGGACATGAACTTCAATAAGAAATAAGAAAAAATAATAATAAAATGTCAATGTTCAAACATTTAAAATAGAGGATAAAGGCAGGAGAGACTATTGCTGAAAATCTTTTAATTATTTATCTGCTATCTTATCATTGTATATGAGGACATAAAACAGAACCTGAGTTTTAAATTTCCAAAACTGTCTGCTGGCTATCCATTTGCTTTGTCTTCAACTGTATGACATAGACTACCATATTTTCAATTGCCTAACTAGCCTAATACTATTTTTTTAAAGTTTTGTAATATTCAGTAATATCTTTTCACCCCAAAGACCTTTGCTGAGAAACCAAACAAATTGTTTACCAGAGATATGCCATTAAACAAGCTCTCTGGTAAGTAATCCCCTACGCCACACGTGGCTATGCCCTGCCTTCCTGGCCCATCTCTCCAGGCGTCCTGATTGCATTCCTCTCACTCCCAATCATCGGGTTTGCTTCAGGAGCACTAGACTGTGTCATTAGTTATGACTCATCAGTTGTGGCATAATCATATCAATTCCAGCCCAATGTCTTCTGTCCTCATTTAAATACAAATTTTCTTCTATTGCCAAGCTATCAAATATGTTTTATTCACTGAATCTTGTAATAAAAGGTGAAACAGCACAGTCTTCACTCAACAGAAAGATTTAAAGAAAAAATCGTTGTAACATTCAAATTATTGCAAGCATTTTTCTAAGATACTATAACTAATTTTAAAAGGCAGGAGTACAATTGAGTTATAGTTTGGTTGCAATTTTGAATTAAAATTGTATTTTGATTTCTCAATAATTACTAGCAGTTCTCTAATATCTTAGATATATCTCAGATATTTTTATTTCTACACACCAAAAAATAAAGAATTCAGGGAATTAAAATTGGTGAAAACTACTGAACAAAGATCCAATTTTTTTGAATGAACAGACCTGTCTTTGCAATGTCATTTAATAAAACTTCATTTTTGTTTTTCATCCTTTTCTTAAATTTATTATTATTATTATATTTTTTACATTCTAAGATGTTGCAGAGGAGTTGGGGAGGAGAGGGAGAGGGGAAGAGCCAGGAGCATAGAGTGGGAAGAAGAGAAAGGAGGAGGAATCATGGGCCATGATTGAGGCCCACGGCACTGTTCTTATTCTGGCAGGGGAGACCAGGGGGCTTCTGGTGGTGGCTTCGTCATCGCTGGGCTGAATGAGGATGTCAGGGCGGGGCATGGCCGAGGCCTTCGGCTCCCCACTGTACTGCCTTGGGAGCAGCAGGACTTCGTTCAGCAGCTTGGTGGTTGTCGTTGAGCTGGTTGCAGATGTGATGTGTGTGGCTGAGGCCCTCGGCTCCCCACCCTCCCCAGCTTAGGAGCCCAGGGGGTTTCTGGTCCTTCTAGGTTTTATCGGTGTTCTTTGATGTTGTTAGACTTTTACTGGTTAATATCAAAACTTTGTCTCTGATCTATGGGTATTTTGTTTTACTTTCAGTTCTGTGTTAGATTTGCCATTCCCACCACCTAAACTCTGCACTGGAACTAATTTGTTCTCCTTTGGTTACTCCTAAAATGTGGGAACTTCCTAAGGGAACCAGCACTTGAGCCCTGTGGTTGAGCTAAGTTGCTGCTTTGCTACTGTTTTTCTCGAGAAGGCTTTTTGTGCAGCTCAGGTTTTAACTGTAGGCCTTGTAAGCACTTCCAGGTCTTACAGAAGTCTGGTGCACCTGGGTATTATGGAAACTCTGGTCTGGGCCTGAGTCTTTTCATCAAACTGCACCCCATGCAATTCTATATCCCTGATCAGTCTCCACTGCGTGGTGGTGTGATGATCAGGGGGCCAATCAGCTGTCCTTGCTGTGCCCCAGTGTCCCCCCTGTGGGCCCATCTCCCCCACCATTCATACTCCAAACACTTCCCATGGGACAGGCCATGTGCTGGTCCCTTGTAATGAGTCACTAGCCTCTGAGTGGCTCCTTTTTTTAGTTGTCTTTGGCCTCTCACTCCTATGTGGGTCCACAGGAACCCTGTTAGTGTTTTTTCTGGCCACCAAGGCCTTCTTCTCCCCTGCAGCCTCCAAGCAACTTCATACAAATGGCACAGTTGTGGCTTTTTCCAGCTCTTGCTCCGTGTGTCCACCAGGGCCAGCCTTGAAGTGGATGGGGCTCAAAATGGTCAGAGCAGTCTTTTCTTTCTCTCATTGCAGCTTCTCCTACCTTCATGAGCTCTGTAGGTCTCTCCTCCTCTTCCCCTGAGCTCCAGTGGCCCCAACTTGGCTGTCATTGCTTTTTAGTAGTTGTAAATTGGTTGATTGTTGGAGAGAGTGATGCTGGGGACCATCTATTCTGCCATCTTGACCGGAGTCTCTCTTTAATGGTTATTTATTTATTTATTTATTTTTTAAAGATGACTGGTAAGGGGATCTTAACCCTTGACTTGGTGTTGTCAGCACCACACTCTCCCAAGTGAGCCATGGGCCGGCCCTTTTAATGGTTATTTAAAAATGAATTTAGGAAAGAATTACTTTTGTGTGTGTGTGTGTGTGTGACTGGTAAGGGGATCGTACCCCTTGGCTTGGTGTTGCCCTCATTGCACTCAGCTGAGCCATGGGCCGGCCCTTTTAATGGTTATTTAAAAATGAATTTAGGAAAGAATTACTTTTTTGTGTGTGTGTGTGTGACTGGTAAGGGGATCGTACCTCTTGGCTTGGTGTTGCCCTCATTGCACTCAGCCAGTGAGCTCACCGGCCATCCTTATATAGGATCCGAACCCACAGCCTCGACGCTCCCAGCGCCACTGCGCTCCCAGCGCCACACTCTCCCGAGTGAGCCACGGGGTCGGCCCAGGAAAGAATTCCTAATTTACTAGATGAAAATTCTTTGGCAGCTTCCTTGATTTTTGTTGTCATTAGTATGTAATAGATGGTCATCTTATATTATAAAACATAATGTCATTTCATAAATTAGAGTGTTAAATTCTATATTTTAATGAACGCATAATTCAAGTAAGCTTTCTCTCCCACCTCTGTCATTTACAAACACTGGGAAAGAGGTCATTCTTGGTTTCTGTCCTTTTGTCCAGCTTATCTTCCACTTTGCTCTCCTTCCTTTCTATTAGATAATTATTTCTACTGACCACTCTTAGGATTGAAGTTTGCAAACAAGAATGATAAAAGCAGAAAGAAATTTCTTTTTTTATTTCCAGTGTGTGATATATTTACTCTCCAACTGTTGCTTCCCATGAAACATCTCATTTTCTAGAAGTCCATTTCACACAGTTAAATCCCCCCTAAGCATTCTTAAAGGATCAGAAAGGATCCGAGCCAACTCTCTTCTACCTTTCCCAATGTGGATTAGATGTATCCATGCTGAACAGTAATCTATTCTTGGAAATTCAGAAAGTGAAACTCGGGGTTAGCTTCTTACTGTGTAGGACCTCTTTTACAAACAAAACACAACAAAACAAACAAGATTTTCCTTTTTTCTTATAGTTTCTCTCTTGACCTGTCATGATGTTTTCTATTTGCTATTAATATCATATTCCCTTGGACACAGGGATATTCACAAAGAATCCAGAAGCATTCAGAATGTGACCCTGAATCTTACTATGTTTGGACCCAGACCCCCACTGAGGCCAGAAGTGGCAGTGTTTTATGGGTACGGGTGGGAAGCAAGGTACCAGGAGGTGAAATTATCTGTGAGCCTGAGGCTTTAAGCCCCTGGCTCATGCTCTGTTGGCCAATCAGAATTAACTTACAAAACACAAATTCAGAGATAAAATTATTAAGGATTTTAAAGACGGCAACAGCAATGTGTTGGACGCTCTACTGAGTGTGAGTCCTTGTGCAACTACACTGGTCATAAGCACAAGAAGTAGGCTCTTGTAAGATCCAGTCCTGATGCACCAGAAGCTCTTCTTTACTTCATCTTTTGCTCTGATAATTTCTGGAAAGAAATTAACATCAGATTCATGTGCTTCCCTAAATTCAGGAGGTAAATATAAAGCTTTTTAAAGTACCCCTCCCTCACTGGGGTGGAGAGACATGGCCACCACCTCCTCCAATGTGGCAATTCTAGCACACCTTTTCCAAAGGAACTTTTAATAAGAAAGAAAAATCTTTGCTTTCTTTCACTCTGGTAACCATTTGTGGTGTTTTGTATTGTGTCATCTTGGATAGGCAAAAAAGTACATTTTCAGGATCTGCATATTATCCAAAAGAAGAATTAGTAAGTGGCTGGGAAAGAGGAAGTGAAGCAGTGGCCCTTATTCTCTGAAGGTCTTCAGAATTAAGTGCCATGTTGGATTGATGGAGACGTCCCTACTGGGTTTCAGCTTTTCCTCAATCTGCTGCACTTGATGTCCAGCTCTTTTGCCGACTGCTGATTCTGTCAATCAACAGCGGTCCCAGGCCCACCGCTGCATTCCTGGGTGTGAATGCACAGAGATTTATTTACACAGAGGCACAGACTTCAAAAAGCACCCCAGGAGCCACCCCTTTATAATGAGTGAGACATGTTTGATTTCTCATATCGATTTGTTAGTGAAATCTTCTCTGAACATCCAATTTTTATTTTTTCAGTTTTCAAGGAAATAAATTTTACTTTTTTTCCCCAACTTTCCTTTTAGAACCTGAGTTTCCCAGCTATTTCCACAAGTGTACACATCTAATTCCTCTAAGTCCGTGATCTCATAACATTAATTATTGACTTTGCTCTGACTCCTGTCTGATATCCCTTTTGGTACCTGCATTTTGAGTTAGTCAACTTCTTGCTAACTAATTTTAAATCTACATCTTGTAATGCATAGTGATATATGTCTTAACGGTCTTGGTCAAAACTTTTATTTTATCACCTCATTGTACTGGCACTAATTCTTCCTGCTGTGCTCATTGCATCGGGGACAAAGCAAAGTGTTGTTTCTCTGGATATCCACATGAAAAGGAGCAAAGAAGATACCTAGAAATATTAGATACTCATATTATATAAATCCAATTGGGTCAGGTAGGCATCAGGCTTCCTACAAAAACCTGGTTGGCATCAAATCCAGAAATTTAATCTGCCTGGTCTTTCATTTGTCACAGATCTATAATCCTCATATATAGTCTCATGCCTATAATTCCCATAAGTTCCACTGCTTCAGTCTTGCTGATAGTAAACATATGTGCCCACAGCTCTTACAATAAATATTCAGTTCACACATCTGGGGGAAATATTGTTAAAGGTTCTGTCCTTTGTGTTCTGACACCAGATCTTTTTACTGTTACTTCCATGAAAGATTTATTTTCTCTTAGAGATAGCAGGTCAGGCTATTTTGCCTTCACTGTCATTGTGTACAGGGTTTAGTCTATCTCCCCTTTTAGGAGATCAGCAGCTGAAGCAATTTTTCTTCTGTAAATACTGTATAAGCTCCTTGCATTTTAACAGTTTTACCTAATTCCAGGAAATGAGCTACAGTTTGTGCTTCACCGTATATCCCCTGATTTTCTCCTCATTTTTTTGGTTGTTTCTTTTAGCTTGACTGGGGCTATGCACACTTAGGGCTATGGAGTCATGGCCCAGCTGTGGTCTCTGGGGACTTGCCATTGTGTGCTGAACCTTTCTGGTGCCATGGTCCCTCTTCTCAGAATAAGTTGTCCTTTTGTTTATTTTGGGGGTTTTCCCTGGAAGTGATTGTAGAGAATTGATATAATTTCCTGCTTAAGTATTTGGTAGTATTTACCAGTGAACTCATTTGGCCCTGGTGCTTTCTGTTTTAGCAGGTTATTAATTTTTGATTCAATGTCGTTAATAGGTAAAGGTCTATTCAGCTTGTCTATTTCTCCTTGAATTTTGGTACATTTTGTCTTTCAAGAAATTGGTCCATTTTGTCTAGGTCATCAAGATTGTAGGCATAGAGTCGTTCATAATATTTCTTTACTATCATTTTAATGTTTATAGGGATGGTAGTGGTGTCCCTTCTTTAATTTCTGACATAAGTAATTTGTGTTTTCTCTATTTTTTTCTTAGTTAAACTTGCTAGAAGATTATCAATTTTATTGTTCTTGTCAAAGAAACAGTTTTTTTTCACTTATTTTTTTCAATTTATTTTCTGTTTTTACATTTTTTGATTTCTGCTTAATAAGGTTTTAAGAATACATAAAATAAAACATCATAAAAGGAAGTAATTATAATATGGTTATTAAATATTTTTAAAATACTTTCAAAATTATAGTAACATGTTCTTTTTTCTTAATGCACTAATAAAACATATGTAAATTATAAGCAAGTTAAAATTAAATTTTATTTGTTAACAACAGATTAGTGATAAACTATTTTTGTTTAATTTGAAGAAATCATTAAACCACAAGGTGATATTTGACAAGGCCCCATGCATATCATGTTGGATATCTAATTGATTCGTGTTGTTTATTTATTATTCATTTTTATTGTACTTGTAACCAGTGTTGAATATCTTGATTTGTAGAGATTTACTCTTGCAAGTGGAATTAAAGCTTTTATAATTCACACAGGGTGAAGATAGTCTTCTTTCAATGAATTTCAGATTTTACAAGATTTTTCAACTAAACTCCAACTAGAGTAATTCTTTTCTTCTACAATTAGAAATGGGAATCCTCAATATTTTACAGTTGACAAGGGTAATCTCTAAAACCTCAGTGCTTCTGATTAGGATGTAAAACAAAATTATACCCCCATTCTTACAATGAGAAAAATCTGGATTATCTACAAAATCATAACTTGTCCTCAGACCATCAGAGATATTAGGTTGCAGGGCACTCAAATAAAGTGAATCCCAGAGAGGAACAATCCCTCAAAAATAGACAAGTCTCATGAACTGTCTTATCTTTGGCCAATCACAGGATAAAGAGGCAGCCACCATATAAGCAGATAAGAAGAAATCAGCTAAAATTTTAACAAATTCTCAAAGGCTGAATGTGGGATTATCTGTCAGTTTAGAATAGCTGGAGGCCCCAGAAACAAGAAGTGTTCACACTAACTCTCAATCTCTTTTCCATGGACCTCTGTCTGTTCAAGGGAAAGATTGGAAGACTGGGTAGGAGATGAGAGAGATCCTTCTGGGTAGTGTGATCATGAGGTAGTAATTGGTGGCTGATGTGGACAGGAACAAAGACCTGCCCAGTTTCCCAGAACATTCTTCCCTAGGAAGCAAACATTTTAATCCACTGCAGAGGAATAGCATAACTGTCATTCTCAGTGGTCACAGGCAAAGACGCACTGAGGCTTGGGAACCCTTTATTTACTTAGAGGTAAATATCCAATATGTCTGAGGGAGGAGCAGAAAAAAATCCTGGCCCAGGATCCTACATGAATAAAAGAAGAAGACTATTACCACCGTAGAGGGGAAGGCATTTGCACCTCAGACCAATTACAGATCCATGGCAGAGTTTTGCTACCATATATTAGTTGGACAGAATGCAACAACACTGAGAAAGCCCCATTCTGAGGGTTCTGAGAAAAAGTTTTCAGTTGGATCCAATGGCAGTAGTTTAAAATAATGTGACAATGAAAACTATTTTTTTTGTTGTTGTTGTTAGCTGGCTGGTACACCCCTGGACTTTGGTGTTATTAGCACCACACTCTAAGCAACTCAAACAATTACAGATAGATCTACCATATGACCCAGCTATTCCAGTGCTGGGAATATACCCAGAGAAATGGAAATCATCATGCCGAAGGGATACCTGTACTCCCATGTTTATTGCGGCTCTATTTACAATAGCCAAGAGTTGGAATCAGCCCAAATGTTCATCATAAGATGAGTGGATAAGGAAACTGTGGTATATCTACACAATGGAATACCACTCTGCTATAAAAAAAGAACTAAATACAACCATTTGCAACAAAATGGATGGACTTAGAGAAAATTATATTAAGTGAAACAAGTCAGGCACAGAAAGAGAAATACCACACATTCTCACTTATTCATGGGAGCTAAAAGTAAATAAATATATAAACACAAATAAAGGGTGGAGGGGGGAAGAAGACACAACAATCACAACAGTTCCTTGAACTTGTTAAGACAAGTGAACAGATATGATATGTGGGAGGAGGGGAGAGAGGGAGGAAGGAAAGAGGAACGGGTAAAGGGTCACGAAAATTAACTACAATGTATACTGAGAAGTTAAAATAAAATAAAATAAAATAATAATAATAATAATAATGTAACAAGAATTTTTTTTAAAGGAATAAATGAATGAGCCTGGACCAGGTCAACATAGAACACCCCACTTCCCATTTCTGTTCCAATCCTTGTTCTGAGTAATAAACAAGAGCTGTTTAGCTATGGGGTAAGGAAAAGAGGAAGGACGGGAACCTTTCTGTGGTACAGGCATGTAAGGAAGCTGAAAGCTGAGAAGGGAATGGAACATTAAACAAAATCCTCAAGCACCC
>NW_007736330.1:0-1570 GCF_000696425.1 Galeopterus variegatus | reverse complement strand
TTAGCTTTTATTATGTAGTCTCACTTTTTATCTTGATTAATCTTTTTGCCGGTCTGTCTATCTTATACATTTTATCAAAAACTAACTTTTGGTTAGATTATTTTTTTGTTGTTGTTTCTTTAAAAATTTTTGTTCATTAACTTCCATGTTTACTTTTTTAATTGTTTTTTTTCCACTTATTTTTAATCTCTTTACTTGAGTATTTAGCTCACATAATTTTAACTTTCAATTGATAAGTATATTTCAATGTACATATTTCTACCTCAAATCATACTATGTCATATAAATGCTACTACACTAGCTTTTTGTAGTTCATAAAGGCCTGGTGTGTTCTAAAATAATTTTAATTTTAACAAGTCTCTCTATTCTTGTCTTTTAAATTGTATCATGTCAACAATGTGTTTTGGCTCTTACTTTTTTATTATTTGTTTTAACAGTACTATCCTTTAATTATTAATTTTAACCTATATATATATTTATTGCAATTGTTACATTTGGTTTAGTTCAGCCAATTTATATCACATTTTGTATTTACTCATTTCTGTTTTTTTCTCCCCTTCTCCATTTCTTCTGTCTTTTGGGCATAGAATGTTTTTTTTTTCTACCAGTTTAACAACTATTTAACGTTTTCTGTAGTAATTATCCTAATTTAAAAATGTAAACTAATAAAATAAATATTAATTTCTTAAGCTATTAATATCTATATTTTGTATCTAATAATGGTTTATCATATTTACATGTTTTGTTGATTCCCATTTTACATTACTTATCATATTAGTTATTTCTATAATTTCAATTCTGTGTTTCTTTTTACTTCAAATTTATTTTGGTTGATTTTGTTTTTCTCTTTCCTGTAAACAAACCTAAAATAACTCTCTGCTCATTCTCCCCTTAAGGAAACTGTATAAAAAATATGCATGGTGGTATCGAAAAGTTGCCAAAGCNCCCACACCCACCCTAAATTCCACCAACATTAGCAATCTCCAGAGGAATTTAAAGCCCATGGTGGAATGAACCTAATGATAGTAACAACAAAACCCATATCCAGCTTAACTCCTGACTAGAACAACTCAATCCCGCACTCAAATTTCCTGACAAAAGAGATGTGCTAATTTACAGGCATAAATACTATTTTTAAAAGTATTTACTTCTACTTATTTGATTTTGGAATAACGAATATGCTAGCCTTACATAATTAGCTAGGCAATATGCTTTTTTCCCCCTTATATTCTGGAATAGCATAACCAAGAATGAACTGATTCTTAAAATTCTGATAAAATTCACCTATAAAACTACCTGAGCCTGGTATTATTTGGAGGAGTGCTCTTTAATAGACTACTAAGTGAAAATTCATATGCGTGTCAAATACTTCCCTTATAATTCTATCTTCTTTATCTATAGTTTGTATTGTCTCTTAAATTAATTTGGTTATTACAGCTCTTACACCTTCTCCAAGTTATCTAACTTTCAAATTTATTATAATATAGCTATTTGTAATACTTTTGGGTTTTAGCTTTTATTATGTAGTCTCACTTTTTATCTTGATTAATCTTTTTGCCGGTCTGTCTAT
>NW_007736329.1:61173-65945 GCF_000696425.1 Galeopterus variegatus | reverse complement strand
AGACCCAACATGATCCAGCTGTTGTCTCTCACTCCAATCACATTTAAGCCACTTTGCTCTTTGCTCACTGAATTTCAGTCACATTTAAGTCCTTTGCTCCTTGTCTTAGTATCCTAGGGCTGCTGTAACAAATTACCATGAACTTGGTGGTATAAAGCAAAAGATATTTATTATCTCACAATTTGGATCTCAGAAGCCTAAAATCAAATTGTCAACAGGTTTGGTTCCTTCTAGCAGCTCCAAAGGAGAAACCGTTCCNTACTGAAAAGAAATGAACACATATTTGAATATTCATAGCAGGTGCATTCATAATAGCTAAAAACTAGAAATGACTCTAATGTCTATCAATTGTCAACTGGATAAACCAATCGTGATATACACACACACACACACACACACACACATAATGGAATACTACTCAGTAATATAAAGGAATACTCTGTTGATACTTGCAAAACCACAGTAAAATCTCAAAAATGTTATGCTAAGTGAAAGAAGCCATACCATGTGATTCTATTGATTTAAAATTCCCCAAATGCCAAAACTATCATCATAGAGAACAGACCAATAGTTGCTACAATACGAATTTCAGGGAAGAGTTTGGCTGTAAATATGTCCAGGGAAATTTTTAGGGTAATGTAATGTTCTATATTTGATTGTGGTGGTGATTAAATGACTATATACATTTTTCAAAACTAATGAAACAGTATACTTTCAAATTTGTGAATTTTAGTTTGATTCCATCCCATTTGTCTATCTTTGCTTTTGTTGCTATATTTTTGAGGTCATAACCAAAAAGTCATTGCCCACAGCAGTGTCATAAATCTCTCCCCTACACTGTCTTCTAGTCATTTTAGTTTCGGGTCTTATATTTAAGTCAATACATTTTGAGTTGATTTTTGTCTATAGTGCTAGAAAAGGATTCAATTTCATTCTCTGTATGTGAATAACCAGTTTTTACAACACCACCATTTATTGAAGAGACGTTCTTTCCTCACTGTGTGTTCTTGGCATCTTTCAAAAATCAATTGACCATAAATGCAACGGTTTATGTCTGGGCTTTCTATCCTGCTCCATCGGTCAATGTGTCTGTTTTTATGTCAGTACCATGCTGTTTTGAGTATAATTGCTTTATAATATATTTTGAAACCAGGAGTATGATGCCTCCATCTTTTTTGTTTTTGCTCAAGATCGTTTGTTATTTGGGGTCTTTTGTCATTCCATATGAATTTTAGGGTTTTTTTTTTCTATTGTCTTAAAAGAAAAAAAAAATTAACAAAGTGAAGAGATAACCCACAGAACTGGTGAAAATATTTGCAAACCATACATCTGATAAGGAATTAAATATCCAAAATATATAGGGAACTCAAATAACTCAATAGCAGGAAAACAAAAATCCAATTAAAAGATGGGCAAAGGAACTTAACAGCTATTTTTCAAAAGGAGATATACAGATGGCCAAAAAGTACATGAATAAATGCTCAGTATCACTAGATATTAGGAAATTAAAACTGCAAGAAGATATCACCTCACACCTTTTAGAATGGCTTTTATCCAAAAGATGAAAGATAACATGTGTTGGCAAACATGCGAAAGAAATGGAAACTTCTGTACTTCATTGGTGGGAATGTAAATTAGCACAGCTATTAAGGAAAACCATATGGAGGTTCCTCAAAACACTAAAACTAGAACTACCATATGGTCCAGCGATCTCATTTCTTGATATATATCCAAAGGAATTGAAATCAATATGTCAAAGGGATATTTGCACTCCCATGTTCATTGCAGCATTATTCACAATAGACAAGTCATGGACTTACTCTGTCCATTAACAAATGAATGGATAAAGAAAATGTGGTATATATAAAAAAATGGAACACTATTCAGCCTTAATAAAGAAGGAAATTTCTGTTATTTGCAACAATGTGGAAATAACCCAGGCACAGAAGACAAATACTGTATGATCTCATTTGTAGACTATAAGAGAGTTTAGCTCATAGAAGTAGAGAGTATGATAATAGTTACCTGAAGCCAGGTGTGGAGGAGAAGGAGGGAATGGAGAGTTATTGATTAAAAAGTACAAAGTTTCAAATAAACAGGAGGACTAAGTTTTGAGGTCAGTATCACAGCATGTTGACTATAGTCTATAATAATGTACTGTATATTTCAAAATAACTAAGAGCATAAATTTCAAATGTTTCACCATAAGAATTATAGATAAAGGAAGTCATGGATATGTTAACTAGCTTGATTTAATCATTCTACATTATATACACATATTAAAACATCACATTTTATTCCATAAATGTATATAATTATGATTTTCAATGAAAATAATATTAACAAAAATGTAAATTTTACTATATGTATTTTACCTAAATATAAAAAATTTAAAATAAATATTTTGGATGAGTTAGACATAATGTATTAACAGTTTTAACATGGCTACTTCCAAAAAAATTTTCAAAAATAATTTTATTTATCTTTTTTTCTTTATGGCTTTCAAATACAACTCCTAATGCATAAGAAGCAAATCCACATAAGTATGAACTTATCGCCTACAGGAAATAGGAGATAGTGAAACTTCTCAAACAAGAGAATGAAATCAAATGTATAAATTAGGAAGATAAAACTAGATTTGGTATTCAGGAATGATTGCTGAAGTTGGGCAGGGGTACAAGTTTAAAAACCTCTGCAATATTCCTCAAATAATCAGTTTTATTTCTCTCTTTAATTGCTAGGGGATGATTAAATATCAAAAGAGACTTTAGGTCTGGAGCCAGAGAGTTTAGATTTAGTTACTTATGGTGGAAGCTATGATAGTTACTGAGCACTGCAACAATGTAAGTATGCACAGAGAGAAGCATGTGGCCAAGGACTGAATTTTAGGACATCTTCACTCGGATACAGTGGGAGAACAAGAGGAATCTTTTGAGGCAGAGACAGAACAGTATCAAATGCTACAGAGAGGGCAAGAGAAATGAAGAATGAAATTAGGTCAGTGGATTCAACTATTACAGATCCAAATATAATTTTCGAGCATTCTGTTTTAAATGGGGGGTGGAGAGGTGGAAATCATTTCACACAAAACAAAGGAGAGAATCGGAGCTGAGAAATTGTAGCAGGAGATATAATGCACTAGTTTGAGAAATCTGGCTATGTAGAAGAGCCATGGACACATACTAGGATAATACAGTCTCATAAAAAGGTTTTCAGCACAGGGGAAATTTTAAAGCAGAGAAAAAGGAGTTAGTGGAAAGGAAGAGATTGCTGGAGGGAAAGAAATACCTGAAGGTTAAAGTTCCCCCAGGAGCTGGGACAGAAAGGAGAGCAATGACATGGGTAAAAACCAAGAGAAATGGAAAAAGCAATTCATCAAGATGTGAAGAAAATATTTATTTTTGCTGCAGTGAGAAACACTGAAAAAAGCACATTTTTTTTCTGCAAAAACTTTATTGAGTAAATAGTTGGAGGTCAAGGTATCAGTGTTGTACTTACATGATCAGAACTTAAAAAAGCTATTTTCTTCTTTTCTTTCTTTTTTCGTTATTCTCTCCCTCTTCTTGCTACTTGAGTCTTCCTCTCAAGGCCAGCTTCTGAGGTGATAATTCAAAATTGTGTTACTTTAATGGTGTTATGACTGAAGCCTATGAGAGGTTTAGAATCTTAATTATACTTACCAAAGAACTATCACAAATCCACACATAACAGTGAAATGCTGATTTAATTTTATGGATGATAAACTGATGTTCTGTGAGAAAAAGGAGCCTGTCTAAAATCAAAGCACTAATAAATGATAAAATTGGGATTAAACCCTAGGGCCATTTCTTAGAACTTCATTCCTATCTCACATAACCACAATATTTAATAGATGTGCTGTTTCTTTCTTTCCTTCAATAAAACTGGAGTCTATTATTGCCTTCTGAAGATAGCATCCCCTTGTGATTAATTCCAAAGAGGAGTTTCTGCAGTTGCAGTTTTGACCAGCCAAAAGAAAAACAGTGATTTTAGTTCTATTTCTGCCACTAAGGTGATAGGACCACAGGCAGGTCATTTGCCCTTTATGAACCTTGATTTCCTTAATTATAAAGTAAGGTGTTGTTCAGTATACACTTGTTCAGTTTGTAAGATCTTTTCATTTACATTTTTATGAGTCTAAAAATGGTATTATGACAGACCAGTTCTACCATGTAGATGAACCAAACTTGGGATTGACTATGGGTTTATATCCTCCTTTAATCTCCACTTGGATTTTACATATGAACATTTTTTTGTAAAAGAAAGTTATGCTATTGGAACTGGCTATGAGGTAAGGAATAGAATTCCATTGAGAGGTTTTGGTCATGAAGCTATTGAAAGCAATATGAACTAGACTTGTGGATTTACAAAAATGTCATTGGCAATTTGCTTAAGATTTCCATTTCTTTCTCATGTTAAATAGTAAAAAGTAGCATAAAAACTAAAGATACCAAAATGTGAGAGAGTTACACTGAATGAATTGCTGGGAACATTTTTCCCAACGTTAGGTGAAAAGCCCTAAACTCAATGATTTGACTCATAAATCCTTGTTTATATAAGAATAAATCAGTTATATCCATTACTATAGGGCAATCAATAGGCCTTGGTTCTCCCATTTCCCTCTCTTCCCTTCTATAACATTCATAAATTTTTCTCCTGAAAGCTTTTTATTTAGTGTCCTTTGTTGCACATGTTTCCTCTAATTTGCTTCAGTGCTGGTTTGGTCTTAGACTTCTGTCTTTCTACAATTTTTC
>NW_007736329.1:58665-59645 GCF_000696425.1 Galeopterus variegatus | reverse complement strand
CTAAAATCAAATTGTCAACAGGTTTGGTTCCTTCTAGCAGCTCCAAAGGAGAAACCGTTCCATGCCTCTCTCCCAGCTTCTGGTGGTTGTTAACAATCAATCCTTGGTGTTCTTCAGCCTTTAGATATTTCATTACAATCTTTGTCTCCATTTTCACATGGTATTCTCCTCTGTGTGTCTCTTGATGTCCTCTCCTCTTTTTGGATTTTAGTCATTGGATTTAGGGCCCATCCTAAATCCAGAATAATTTCAATTCAAAATTCTTAACTAATGTACAAAGACCTTATTACCAAACAAGGCCACATTCTAAGGTTCTGGATGGATGTATATTTTAGGAGAACAGCATTTAACCCCCTACATTCCTCATGTTATTACATCTGCCCTGATCATTCTTTATTCACTCTTCAGATGGTTCATCTTTCAAGAGTCGCTTCCTCAGACAGACCTTCCTTGACCTTGCCTTCCATTCTTAATCATAGCTCTTACTGTTTCCTTCACACCACCAGCCAAACATATATAATCTCAGCAGCATATTTTCTATATAAATATACTAATATGTGTGTGTAAATGCACACACTGTGTTATCAGTGAAGAACATAAGAACATTTCTTAATTTAACTTTGTCATCATATATACTCAACAGAAACTAGCAAGAAACAACTGGAGTATTTAAGAAATGGAGAAGAATAACAAAATCATCTGCTGAATGAAGAGTATTTGGGAAGAAGAAAAAAAAATGAACAGAAACATCTATAACTCTAAAAAGGCATCAATGATAAAATATGAGGAAATAATGAAAAGGTAAAGGGAAACTACAAACTGATAACACTTTGTATTATCTGAGATGTTGAGGAAATAAGACATTTAAATTCTAAAATATTAAATACAAAACTTTCCAATCTATTAATATCAGTGTAAGGATTATTGAGTTATCTGATAGAATCACAAAACAGGATTATTTTTATGACTTTCCAAAAAAC
>NW_007736329.1:9873-57493 GCF_000696425.1 Galeopterus variegatus | reverse complement strand
TTGGGTAAAGACTATTTTATAGCAGAACAAAATTTTTTTAGGCTGAGAGATATTAAATTTCAATATTAACAAATGTAAAAAAGACCACAATTATAAATAAGAAGTTCAACATTTATCAATATTTTAAAAGCATACTAATATAAAACCCTAATTATCACTAAAAATGCATGCATTTTGGTGATTTGTTCATAGAATTAAATTTCTGTACAGAGTAGCAAAAAAAAAAACAAAAAAGGGAATATTACTTTTAAAATCTTCTTCCTACTGTATTTTTCTGTCTACAAAAGGAAGGTAGAGACCTCGCATTTCTGGAGCAATCCCAACTAGATCCTGATGTCATGTCTTGATGTTATTGCTTTATTTAATTAACTACATTTTATTATTAATTTTTGTAACCTTATTCATGGGAAATTGGCTATTATTTTCCTTCGTAATGTTCATATCAGGTTTCGTTTCAATTCGGGCCTCATGTGGCAGGCAGACAGATCCTAGGGTGGTCCCCATGTTCATCCTTTTTATAATACGCTCCCTCTGAGTGAGAGCAAGGCCTGTGACTTGCTTCTAACTAAATAAAATAAGGCAAAGGTAATGGTATGTCACTTCCATGACACATACACAAACACACACACAAGGATACATCAAAAAGTTGTCGGAAAATTGAATTTAAAATATGATACGAATCCTTCCATAAACTTTTTTGAAAACCCCTGATGTGAGTGTGTGAGTGTGTATGTGTGTGTGTGTAAAGAGAAAGAGAGAGACACACACATATATATCAACAACCACGTGACCCCAAGCTCCAGATCAGAAAGCAGCCAAGCCCACACCTTGATTCCAGTCAGTTAAACTCAGTTAAACGCTGAGCAGAGGACTCAGCTAAGCTGTTCCCAGACTCCTGACTTGTAGAAACTTTAACAATAAGTGTGTTGCTTTAAGCCATTAAGGTTGTGGTGATTGGTTATGCAGTTATAGAAAACTAATATACCTCGTAAAACAACTTGGCAAGTGCTGCTTCTTTTTAATCGTCTTTTAGAGCTTTTAATAGTTACTATAATTCCTTCCTTAAATGATTGTAAAATTTACTGGTGAAGCCATCTGGTCCTGGAGTTTTCTTTGTGAGAAGGTTTTTAATTGAAGAATCTATTTCTTTCATGTGACTTATACTTTGCATTTAAAAAAATTTCTTCCATTAACTTGGTGAAGGCATGTTTTTCTAGGAATCTGTCCATTTCAACTATAATTTAAAATCCACTAGGATAAACTGTTTTTGAAATATCCTCTCATTATCTTTGATTGTCTGTAGGATCTGTAGTGACATGCTCTTGTTCGATTCTGCTATTGTTTATTTGCACCTTCTCAATTGTTTATTTGACCAATCTACCAGAGAGTTATCACTGTTAATAATTTTTCAAAAAGTCAGCTGTTGACTTTGTTCATCCTCTGTATTAAGTATTTCCACCATCTTGTATTAATTTTAGCTAACGACTTTATTATTTCTTTTCTATATCTATACTTTAGGTTTTATTGCTCTTTTTCCCTTCGGATCTTGAGATGAATATTTGTATCATTGATTCTTAGTCTTTATTTTTTTCTAATATATATATATATTTAATAGAATAAATTTCTTCCTAAGAGGGGCCTTAACTGCCTTCTTCTACATTTGTCAATATACAGTATCTTAATATAATTCAAAAAAATGTTCTTATTTTTATTTTGAATTCATCTCTGACCAATGAGTTATTAAGTGTTTGCCTTTCAAAAATTTTCAGTACTTTCTACTTATCACTTTTTAAAATTTTATCTTTAAGTATTAATTTCTAGCTGAACTTTGCTGTTAAAAGAAAACGTATTCCTCATGATTTCAATTCTTTGAAATGTATTGAGTCTTCCCACATTTGGTCAATTTCGGGAAATAAAGCAAACGGGTCCATGTACATCACTGAGTTCAAGCTCATTTATCGTATTTCTCAAATTATCATCATCTTTACAGATTTTATCTATTAGTTCAATGTCCAATGTATTAGTTCAACATACTAACAGAAGTATATTAAAATGTTCTACCATGATTGAGGCTTTTCTCTTCTCTTTCTACATTGACTAATTTTTGTTTTCTGTATTTTATATATTTATGTATTTATTTTTGGGGCAGCTGGCAACTAAGAGGATCCGAACCCTTGACCTTGGTGTTACAACACCATGCTCTAACTGAGCTAACTGGCCAGTCTTTTCTATATTTTAAATGTATGTTGTTAGATGCATAAACATTCAAAATTGTTCTGCATTCTTAGCATACCAATTTTTATTTTGAAGTAACTTTTTATGTTTAGTAATTATTTTTCTTGAAAGTCTGTGTTTTCTGATATTAATGTAGTTACACAGATTTTTTTTAGTTAGTAAGTCATGGTTTTTTTTTTTGCCATTTTAGTTTCAGCCTTTCTTCTCATATTTTAGATTTCTTTTGTAAACACATAGTTTTTAAAGAAATTCATTCGGACAAAATTTATCTTAAATGGATTATTTTTCTACTTACATTTAATGCAATTGTTTACGTGTTTTTATCTAAAAGTTAGAATAATGATGTTGGTTATAATGTCAACTTTTATTTAAATTCTTGGCCTTTTAGAGAATTGTGATTTAAAATTAAAACAAAACAAAACAGTATTTCTAGATAGACATACCAGAAAGATTTTTGAAGAAAGTTGTCAGCAAAAGAAAAATAGTCACACATGTGGATTACGCATTGTAATCTGTCATAAGGGAAGGGAAAAACAGAGACAATATATAGGATTTTTCTCATAATTTCTCACCATGCTCCAATCAAAATATAAATTTTTCCCATGAGTAAAATATAGTATCTGAAGAATTTGTTAAGTAGATGATTTAGTGACTTTCAGAGGACCTTGGTAAACCCTTTTGGTAAAATATTAAATTTTTAACATTTTAATTCTTCCACTCTCTCTATGACACATACTTTTCTAAATAAATTTCAATCGCTTTAAATATCTCTTGGAAAAATTATTTAATAGCCTCTCATAAAATCTTTAGGGCATATTCCTATTATCGATATTCTTGAATCAACATAGATCTTAATTGTAAGTAAGGATTCTGCAGAATCTCAACCTTAATTTATCATGAATATACAATCAGATTCCTTTTTAAAGTGCTTGTAGTGGTTATAATTAATGTAAAGTGGAAGAAATAAAAAAGAATATGCATGCAATTTCAAGCATTTAACTTTGCTGATTCATGTTTTCCCAACTGTATACATTTGAAAAGACTATCTTAGTTACAGAGGAATAGCTCAAACAGTTTTTTCTTTCAGACAAGTGTTCCTTAACACAAAGACACAGGTTCCCAGCGTAGGTTAATGCTGCCTCTTAGCCTCTGGAGACCTAGGAAGGGGAAAGGGGAGAATCCCAATCCGAAGAAGTTTGCACTTTCCTACATAGTCAAATTTTAATAATACTAATTGCAGAAAAGAGGGAAAATTCTCAGAAAAGTATCACCTTTCTCATCTTTCCAAAAGAGATGGAGTATCACCTAACTGGGGTCTTTGGAGAATCAGCAGCAGCCCTGGATCTGTGCCTGTCCAGTTGCCTCAGGCTACCCTGGAGATTGGTCTTCAGACCCTCCTTCTCAGAGGGCCAGCTGGGTGCAATCTTGTCTCCTGTCTGGAATGCCCATGCAAGCATTAGCCATTAGCCTAACTTCATTGAGACTGAACAGGTTTTCAGTTGTTAGGCTACACAGTCACATGGAAGGTGTCTGGACTCCTCAGGAAAAGTAACCCATAAATAATCTTGGAAAAGATATCTTAAAACAAACTTTAATTCTATATGCTAAATAACTTTGGCAATTAAATTCAAAGTTATTTAGAATAAGCAAATAAACAAGTAAATAACTAAACAAGTAAATAAATAACTAAAACAAGTACTGTAAACAAGTCGCAGCACCTAGCTTTGTTAGTTGCTAATGTCTAGAATTAAAATACTTTTGGAAACCAAAGGAAGACCCTTGAGTTACTTCCATCCAGAATAAAGATTTTAATTTAATGCAAATTAAATTTTTAAGACCTGGTTCAATACTTACTTCTCAAAACAAGTCTTAAAAAAAAAATAGTCTAAATCCCCCAAAACCAACTTAACCACCATTATTTCCATATAACACAAAATGAATCATTCATTTCTATACCCTTTCTTACACTTTACTAATCATTTTTTTTTTTAATTGCTAACCAATTAGAGTGCAAAAATCTATAGCACTAAGTGGGTATATTTTATGTTTTCTAAAGTGCGTAGAATAGTACTAAGTACAAAATAGGCATTGCATATAAATTCTTTCTCAATAAACCTTTCTATTTTATTGGTTATGAATATTCTTGAGATACAAAGCTGATTGTCACCCCTCATGCCCAAGAGGTGATGGCCAGATCCATACTGGCAGCATGCCCATTACCACAAATTATGATTATACCCTGTGTCCCCCATCAAATTGTCCCTGACCCCTCTCCCCATTCCCCTTTCCTCCACTCCACTTTCTATCCCTAGCTATGCTTTCTCCCTTTGCAAGTCCGGCACACCACTATGGTCTTTCTTTCCTTACTTTTCTCTCTCTCTTAGCTCACACTTATGAGTGAGGACATGCGGCATTTATCCGTTTGAACTTTGCTTATTTCACTCAACATCAGTTTCTCCGAGCTCATCCATGTTGTTGTGAATGGGAGAATTTCATTCTTTTTTATGACAGAGTAGTATTCCATGGTGTATATATACTATATTTTCCTTATCCAATCATCCACTGATGGACATTTAGGTTGGTTCCATATCTTGGCTATTGTAAACAGAGCTGTGATGAATAGGGTGTTCAGGTATCCCTCTGACATGGTGATTTCCATTCCTTTGGGTATATATCCAGAAGTGGGATTGCTGGATCATATAGAAGATCTATCTGTGGTTGTTTGAGAAACTCCTATACTGTTTTCCATAGTGGTTGTACTAATTTACAGTCCCACCAATAGCATAGGAGCGTTCCCTTCTCTTTACACCCTCACCAGCACTTGTTATTCTCCGTCTTTTTGATTATAGCCAGTCTAACTGGGGTGAGGTGATATCTCAGTGTGTCTTTAATTTGCATTTCCCTGATGACTAAAGATGCACATACATGTTGGCCATTTGTATGTCTTCCAATGAAAAATGTCTATTCAGCTTCTTTGCCCAATTTTTAATTGGGTTGTATGTTTTTTTACTGTGTAATTGCTTGAGTTCCTTGTATATTATGGCTATTAATCCCTTGTTGGATGCAGAATTAGCAAAAATTTTCTCCCACTCTGTTGGTTGTCATTTCACTCTGTTGATTGTTTCCTTTGCTGTGCACAGGAAACTAGGTCTGGGCACAGACTTTATGAACATGAGCCCGAAAGCACAGGCGACAAAAGGAAAAATCAACAAATGGAACTATATCAAACTAAACCATTTCTTTTTACTTCATGTGTTTCACATTTTCATGAATAATTATATGTATAAGCTGTATTCATCTATCTGTTTTTTTTTCACATAAACATCCTAAATTATAAGCATCTTTGATAAAAAGTAAAAATAATTCCACTTCACTGTGTTAGATAGGAACACTAATTAGAAACCAGCCTTCTGTTTAGTCGAGAATTCTAGACTAAGAAATCTGTTTCATTTTCTGTAGGACATATATATGCAATATATATGAAGTATCTGTTACATGTGTTTATATGCTATATGTAAATGTACACATATATATACAAATAAATGTATATATAATAAACATAAATGGAAATAAAAAGAAAGAAACGGAAGAACAAAAGAACAGAATACAAATAATAGAATTTCTGCGGTTGAAATGATACTACCATTTTGGACAGAACTATAATCGGTGTTTGGGGGAGCAAAGATAGTTGAATTAAAATAATTTATATTGAACTTCTATTATATAACCCGGAAGCCAAATGTATATTAATATATATTTCAATGTTTTATTACTATCATTAACAAAAGTAATGTATCTTTGCAGAAATGTAGGCTTCTACTTTATTTTGCTTATTATGTCCTATTTTATCAACATACTGATTTTCCTTCTAAAATTTTTCTTTACTCTTTTTATAGATTAATTAGACATTAACAGTAAATTAAAAGGAGGTCTCTTTTAACAAAGAATTGTTTCATTACTCTGAGCTTCTCAGATAAATTACAGATACTGAAAAAAAATTTCTAAAATGTTTCTTATCACATTAATCATCAGTGAAACAATAGCTAAGAGATCTCAAAAATGCTTCCCACATTTAGTTATCCTAAACCCAATTTTCAGATGTTAGCCTATAATTCATATCTCTTTACTTCTATATTTAACATAATTAAAACTTTTGATTAAAGAAACCACACTGTAATATGCCCAGTGACTAAGTGGTTTGATTATGTTGAAACACAGATGCTTAAATAGTCATAACAATTACAATGGTAAACATCTACAGAGAACTCGCATGTTTCAGGCACTGTTCAGGGCACTCTAACTGTGTTACCTCATTAAATATATGCACCTTGTGAAAGAGGTTCTTTTTATCCTCATTACACAGTTTAGGAAACAGGTAAACATCTACAGAGAACTCGCATGTTTCAGGCACTGTTCAGGGCACTCTAACTGTGTTAACTCATTAAATATATGCACCTTGTGAAAGAGGTTCTATTTTTATCCTCATTACACAGTTTAGGAAACGGAGACACAAAAAAGAAACATAATTTTCTCAAGGTTATACACAGTTCACAAGAGGCGGAGTCAAAAATTGAATCAAGGCAGACTTTCCAGAGCCCACACTCTAAACTATTACATCTTATGCTATTTTTCATAAATTACAAGGATATTCAAATAGAATATCTACCTAAAGTGTAATTTGTATACAATATTGTGTATATTTCTATAATTTTATTTATTTTTTGTAAACTGCAGTCTGAGCTGACTGTATGTGTATGCTTGGTACAAATTATTTTGGAAATTTTTCTAGCAGTTACCCTTTGTCATTGTTGGGTGACACACAGAATGTTAACCCTCTCAGCCACCAAGCCTCTCTATCATGTTTATCTCATAGTGTTTTATGTTTGCCCCCCCATGTCTGAACTTCAGCTTGAGCAGATTCATAACTTTCACGTCACTTGGAGTTATAAAAACAAATCTCAGTTTGGATATTAGTAGCATTTTCAGGTAAAGGAAATTCAGTGCAGCCCACTATTAAAGCATTAATCTCTCATTCAACTCAGAGCTTCTCTAATCACTCCAACTCAGGACTGAGGGACTTCTATTGGGGAAAAGGAAAATGATCCATTTTTTCACCTGTCTTCTGTCTACATCACAGGTCTTTCTTCCAGGATGGCACAGGAATATAAAAGATGATTAAAGGGGAAAAAGTCAAGTTTTATGAGACAGATGACTTCTATGTGCCAGGTGCCTAAATACTGGATTTCTAAGTTGGGACTTATCAGGGGATTCTTTAGATGTTTTCCCATAGGGACATCCCATGCCATACAGAGCTTATTGGCATAGACAATTTGCTATTTGCTTTCTGGCTAACTACTTACCTTCCCTCTTCCCCCAAATTCACATCCCAGTTTCTATGGTTGGCAGAACATCTGACATCCTCTTAACTCTTAATACTGGGTCCCATTACCCTAGCATGTAGTCATCCTAGAAAGGGATCCATTATTCTTTCATTTCATCAGTTTGGTCCATGGGAAGCTTGTGCACCTTTGACACACCAAATTCTAGTTGTAAAGGCAACTCTTACTATTCTCCCTTTCCACTGCCCTAATTAGGATAGCTGTAACCAGACTTCTGCCTTCCAGATTTCCTGGGTAGGAAGCAAACATCTGATTCAGTGGACTTGCATGTCCCTAAACTCCAAGAGATACACATTAATTTACTTCTCCCCTTACCTTATGTCTATTCCATGGAATCACATACAGATTTACTGCTGATAAATATTCCCACATGAAGAAACCACTGCCTCCTTCTGTGAGTCATTGCTTTGGGTCCACTCTCCTTTGGCTTAGGAGAAGCATACCTTTTTCTCCTTCACATTCCCTGTCAGCTGATAACTCTCTGCTAATGAGTCCTTCTGGTATTTTAGAGAAGCTAATGGTGGTGATTCACAGCACCAGGACCGATACATCTATCAGTAGGTCTGTGGTGAATATGACTAGCATCTGTCCATGGAATGTGGGGATACTTATCACCAATGATAGTATGCATTGGGGCTTTAAGTGAAATTTTGAGTCAACAATGGAAATCCCACTTCACATGTTTTTCTCCTTACTCATTGAAGTTTTCAATACCTGGTTCACAGATTTGCGATCTGAATAACTATTCACATCATTATTTTTGGTTAATCCATTTGTCAATTAAATATTTATTGAATGCCTACTATGTGCCAGACATTATCCAAAGCATTGGGAGTCTAGCAGTTAACCAGACAGAAATTCTTGCTCTCAGAAGACTTGTATTCTGCTGATATCAAATAAGATAAATAAGATACAGTATTCTAAATATGTCTTTTTGATTTTCTTTGCTGTTATTTCTCCCAGTGTACAATGTTTGAAGTTTTCCTGGAATCCTATTTCTTTCCTCAGCATAAAATTTTATCAATACTGGTTTCATAAGCCTGTTTCCTCTGCTATTTTTATTCTTACTACCACTACCATAGTCTGAAATTAACTCTTGTAACTTCATTCCAGAATTACTATAACAGCCTCAATCTCTTTCCCAGTGCAGTATTCTGCTAGTTACCGTTTTAAGCACACAAATGTGATTGTATAAGTCATGTGCTTAAAAATATCTGTTCTCTTTCATTCATTCAACAAATATTTATTGAGGAGCTAATATATTGAGTATTGTAGATCTTTGGTATATATAAGTGAACAAAAGAGAGAAAACCCTTAACCATATGGAGATTATATTTTAGTAGAAGAAAAACAACAGTAAACACACAGGGATGGCGAGAAGAAAATTGAGTGTTCATGGAGGAGCTCTGTCAAAGTGGCATTTGAACAGAGACCTAAAGAAAGCCAAGTTGTAAGGAAGGGGATTTCTGAGGAGAGAGTATGGCAAAAAGAAGGAATACCTACTGGTAATAAAGGACATTAGACTTGCTTGCTGGGTAAAGAGATAGTAAAATGGCTAATGCAATGGAAGTGGAATGAGCTATGGAGATAAAGATGAATTCCTAGAATTAGTGAGAGGGAGGGAAGTCATGAGGGGCCTTAGGAACCACTCCATGGACTTTGGGGATTTTATTCTGATAGGAAGCCAAAAAATATTTAAACCCAAAATTGCCATGATCTGACTTACATTTTAAGAAACCTATCCTACTTGGTTAACTGAGAGTGGACAGGTGAGAAAGGATGATGGCTTTGACCAGGGCGGTAGTTTTAAGCTGCGGTGAGAAGTGGCTGGATTCTGGATAAACCTATCCTACTTGGTTAACTGAGAGTGGACAGGTGAGAAAGGATGATGGCTTTGACCAGGGTGGTAGTTTTAAGCTGCGGTGAGAAGTGGCTGGATTCTGGATACAATGTGAAGATAGAGCTCATAGGATGACTCTAAAGCTTTGGCTTTTGAAAAGAATAGCATGGAGTAGCCATTAACTGATATGGAGAAAACTGCATTAGAAGATCTATGGGGATGGTAGAGAACATCAGAAGCTCAGTTTCTAACTATAGCAAGTTAAAATGCTTTTAATTCCTATTGGATATACAAGTGGATAAATAAAATATTTAGTTAGATACACAAGTCAAATTCAGGGGAATGATCTAGTAGAAATATAAATGTTTCAGTTAGTGTCTACATGACACTTAAGCTGTGAAATAGATTGGGATCCTCAAGGGAGTGAATGTAGGTAGAAAAGATTGCAGGGCCCACGTGAATGATCCATCCGACACACTAGCCTCCTAGTTCCTTGATGTCATCAATTTCAATGAGCTTTATTCCTCTTTACTTCATCAGCCATGTTCATGACCACAACTTGAATCTTACTAGCACCTAGAAATGTTTTGGTCCTGAAATGCTTAAATCAAGCACCCAAGTGCTGACACAACATACTCACATTTTTTATTCTCAAAATAACTGTTTCTCAACTACATATCTCATATTGGCTATTGCCTCCTCCCACTTCTTTCATAATAAAATTATTTGAAATAGTTTTCTATAGCCACTAAATCCAATTCTTTGTCTTCCATTTAACCTTTTGGGCCAGTAGAAACATGATTCCATCCAAATTACTCCACTACGATTACTCTCACCTAGATCACCATTTATCTTCTTGTTCTGAAACAAAATGGACACAGTTCTTGAACTCTCCACATTGTGAGCTGCTAATAACCCTTTTGCCTTCTTCTCTTAACCTTACGTTTATCGTTTCACATCTTCCTGGTGTTCTTTCCTGGTACCCATCTCTGATTTGTCTTTTATGAGGCACACTCTTCCTCTGATCTTTCCCTTTTCTCTGATCTTTACTTAACTGCTCTTCTTCCTCAGGTCTTTATTCTGAACTTCCTTCTTAACTGATATACATTAGCGATGGGGGCAGTGGTGATTTCATTAATGCCAATAGCTTTAAGGAACTCTTCTACACGTCCAAATTAATGGCTTTAAAGGAGACCTCATCTTTAAGTTCCAAAAGCATTCATATATTTCCAACCCAATCAGCTCAACTTAACACGTCCAATACTGAATTCCTCTTTTCTCCTCCAAAAGTGCTCTACCTCATGGGTTTCCTGTTACCACGAATGGTACCTTCATCCACTCAACTGCCAGATGAGAGAGTTCAAATGTCAGCTTTGACTTCTCAATAGGTCTCATTTTTCTCTTTCCATACAACCACCTGTTCTTGTGTCCTCACTATCTCATGAATCAGTCCATTCCTCTCCATTTACATTGTTCTATAGGCTTATAGTAATCATTTATTGTTTCTCTTTTTTGAGTGTTGTGTTTCTCCTGATATATCGCCCTCAGTTAGTTTTATAATATGGTGGGACAGACAATAAAAGTCACCATCATTTTCATTATCATTCTTTGAATAACTGCAGGGTCTTTTCATTGGTCTCTTTGCTTTAACCTGTCCTCTAATTCTCTCTCCAACTAGAGCCAAGATAATGTTTCTATAGGAAAGATCTGTGAAGTGATTTTCCTGTTTAAAGACTTTAATGGCTTCTTATGGTCCTTAGTATAGGGCGCAAATTCCCCTATGTCCCACCTAGAACATATCTCATGTTCTTGCCCTGGCTTAAACTTCTAGCCTTCTACCTCACCACTGTCTTCTGTCCCCAGCTTATTTCATACTCTAGCCACACTACATTATTTTCTCATTTCTGACCTAGGAACATGCTGTTTCCTCTACTAAAATATCATATCTCACCCACGTCACTGGGCAAACTTTAACTCATTCATCCTACAATTGTCAAGTTAGATATTATTTTCTTTTATTTGCCTTCTTTGATTCTCCAGTCCTTTTCCATTCCCACTGATTAAACTGCGTGACCTTTAAGTGATCCTCTTACTTGCTTTCATCACATCCTGTGCTTACATGATATTGTAATTGATTTTTACTGAACTGTCTATCCCACCATATTCTAAGATTTTGAAATGAGGAACTGTGTATTATTACCACCGTACCTCCAAAACCTAATCGAACGCCTAGCACATACTGTACACTCAAAATTACACTGAATTCAGAACAAAAAATAGAAGAATAAAAGGAAGTGACATACCAATATAAGGTTCAGGTTGAAAGGAAAAATTAAAGTAGATCACAATGCAGATTCACATTACCTCATTCCCTCTCTCTTGTAGTAAGTAGACCATTGACATTTTTTGAATAATCAAATTAAAATTAGTTCGGGGGATTTTGACATTTTAAGATCACTTACAATCTAAAAAATATATAATGTAGTTTAAATAGCACCCTCGAAAAATTGAATTTGTTTTAAATTTTGTGGTATGTTTACCCAAATTGCTAAGAACAATCAGTAAGACCATTAAAATGAGAACAGAAAGTACAAAAATATGCAATGTGCAATTCTGGCTTCTCAGTGGGGAAAAAAATTAATAGAGCTGAAGAACGTTCAGGATAGTGTGCACATCAAGCCCAACATTATGAATTAGATGGGCATCCACTTAATCAAAATATGCAATGTGCAATTCTGGCTTCTCAGTGGGGAAAAAAATTAATAGAGCTGAAGAACATTCAGGATAGTGTGCACATCAAGCCCAACATTATGAATTAGATGGGCATCCACTTAATCACCACACTCTACACATAAAAAGAACCATTAGAAAATTTGGAAAAAAGAAACTTAGAACAATTAAAAGTACTAAGTTCTATAGGGAGCAAATTTACAGATCTCACTACTCCAAGGTAACAGACAGAAAGAAAAACAAGGAAGGAACTGAATATCCCCAGTGGAATTCTTGTTACAATTTCTGGGTGAGGCAATGAGGTGAACTTTTAAACCCCAATAATATAACTCTGTGAAATAGAACAAAACTTTCCTACATTTAACCAATGTATATTACAATAAAATATTTGGGAATATGTTTAATGTAGACTAAGGCTTGGTCCACATTACTCCTTATCAGATTTTGTCTGCATTGTCCTTTAAAAAACGTCAGAAATAATAAGAAAGTAAATGGTTACTGGATAAACAGAATATTTTCTTACACCAATCACAAACAGAAACATCCCTCATTTTGTCTGGTTGAATCTCTATCCCTAAACTTAACTTTTGTGGCCAAGATGATTACTAAAACCACCTATAAACTTAGACCTAGCCCACAGTCTAGGAGGAATCCTGTTGCCAGGGCCAGGGCTGGCCAGTACCTCTATGCCACTGGCTCATGGGCTCAGCACAGGACAGTGATCCCTCACACTGCTGGTCCATACTGACCTGCACATCTACAGCTCTCCAGATACCAGATTTCTGCTTTAAAGTTGTATAGCAAGGCTTATGCATTGTAGTTCCTCAGTGCTCAAAATCCTCTTGTCCATCTAAAGCTGAGATGCTTCTACGTTCCTAAGAGGTTGGTTGACAGTTTGATCACTGGGACACTCTGATTACTTACAGTTCCAAGTTTTTAACACTTTAGTATTGTTAATGTTTAAAATTTAAAACACTATGGCAAAGTGGTATATTTAAAAAGCACCATTTAATTTAACAATGATACTTTACCTTTTAGATTTTGGTTATCTATTTTCTTTTCCTTTGTTTTTCTATGTAAATCTATGTTATATTTTTACACTGAAAGTTAATCTGTAATCCAATTTTTTTGAATAGAAGCATATGCCTAATATAGAATATCTTTTGATATAAATTGTCAAAAACAGCTTTAAATTAATATTTAACAGATAATATTTTTCTCAATGATAGAAGTTTATTTTAAAAGATAAATATGTGATTTAGAAAAATACACAAGTTCTATTTGCTACAGCAATTAATTTTAAGTTTCTGAATTAAAAAACATGCTTAAGATTTTTTTCAAAAGAAAGCCATTGTAAAACTTCTCAAATTATCTCTGAAAATTGTGAATGAGTGGTTCTCTCTTCTGTTATTAGCACTGAAACTGAGACTACTAGAATTTTCAAAAAACATACTTAACATTTATTGTTAAATATATTAAGGCAAAATTTTCCTCAAGTTCCTCAAATTTATTCTTACCAGACAAGCAAATTTATTTATAATGACATTTGCAAATTAGACACAACCTCTCATATATGCCTTACTATTTGAAATAACACAAACTTCACTTTTTTTCTAATGCTTCAGAAATAATATTTGTGTACCCAAAGCAAATTTTGAAATTTACATTTACATTTCAAGATATCTCTGAGATTTCTATTATTCTGGTAAAGAATTACTCCACGGCTATACATCACTGTTAGAAATCATTTATTTAGCACTTCATATATTCTATTCAATGAATGAAACACTATAGGACCTTGAATTTCTTACCAATAAAAATGTTATCATAGAATGGGTTTAGTAGTACATTAAGGACATTTCCACAAAAGACATAACTTTAAAAGCAGACAATAGTATTTTGATGGTCTATCAATAACATTTTTTAAAGAAAATAAAATATATATATAAAACTTCAAGTGAATTTAGAATATAATTTAATCTGACTTGAACGAAAAAACAATAGCTTTATTCATAAATGACTGAGGTAACCTCAGATACTAAGGCCATTTAACCTTCATATTTAGACTGCTACATACAAGCTTTATAGAGGGTGAAAGAAAATGACTTTATTACAATGCTCCTGGCAGTATGTTCCAGATAGTCCCTTAACAATAGGAGACACTAGATTAATGTATACTAATGAACCCTCAGATTGCCTAGACCCTATGTACTCTGAAATCTACATGATGTTTTTCACTCTACAAAAAGTTATAAAATAAGCACAATCATTGAACTTCAGAAAATGTGACCAACAGTATAAAATACCCATCATTACGGTAAAGCATGAACAAGAAAGAACCCCTATCTTCACAACATTATAATTAACAATAATTGCCTAAAGAAAAAAGTACATATAAAGATATATATAAAATAAAGATATCTATATCTATATATCGATATATGGTAAGTTGTATAGCTAACGCCTATTCACTTTTATCTATTAAGAATGAAGTCGATAAAATCTGCCTTAAGGACACACTGTATTTCCTTTTTCCCTGAAAAGGGTTTCTTTCAACAAATAACTAGGCCACATACCCACTCCATCTTCTATGTTTGGAAACATGCTTTCTTAAAAAATATGACTAACTAATTTATTTTAACATATAAATACTGGATAACATTTTTATCTCCACTTGCAGAAGAGAGGTGTTTAGTTTTGTTTTGAAGAAGGGGCAAATCCTTCTAAAACCAAGTAATCTCTAATTGTAGAATTACTGCAAGCATCTGAACAGGTGAGGAAAGTATTTTGAAGAAAATGAATTTACTCTTCTGATATAAGTTGAATGTTATGTACAGTCACTGTGCAAGGCAGCAGGATGAAATTCTATCATATAAGCAGTCATCAACAATTCATAAGTATAGGACTGGCCATAAATCCTTTCAATACACTTTCTGGATTACCTTGCATTTTATCTCGCCTTATGCTGTAGTGTAAGAGGTTCGGGGGATAAATACAAGCAGTTATCCGAAGCCAATAGCAGTTTTTCTACATAAATTCAGATGACAAAAATAAAAGAAAGAGAAAGCTCTGTAATATATTATTTATCCCTATTAGGAACTTGATGAAGATTAAACAATATCATTAGACACAGGAGACGAGACAGTAGAGAAAGAGCTACAATTGAATGTTGTCTTTTTAACACTTCACTAGTGTTTTAATGGGATGTACTTCACATAGATGCCTCTATGAAGTACAGCTAAAAATTTATAACATTGAATTCTGTGTGTTTCTCATTAAATTTTCCCATGCTAAGTAAAAAGCAAATGGTCATATAAATTTATGTATTGACTGTTTGTTGAAATAAGTTTAATCTGTCTTTTATTACTTTAGATTTACACATTGAATTCATGTTTATATCTCAAGCGTGAAGTCACAGGAATATCACCTTAATCAATATTTTCTGAATTCAGACATCACAGAAAGGACTAAGATGTTCCATTACTAGACAATCAAGCTCTTCGTATTGCTTAAAAGTGATAGTCCTTAAAAAGTTTAGAACACTTTCTGTAATCATCTAGAAGCTTCTTGAGTTAAGTAAAAAAAACAATATTAAGAATCAATACTATTTATGGCATGGACAATATAGAAAATATCTTGCAACCCAAATTCTACATTCATATTTAGGATGGTACACTCTCAGGTTGGTGGAGCCCATTAGTCAAACATAAATTATTGACATACTCTAATGAATCCTTTACTTCTATTTTTACTGCCAATAAATGGAGATAAATTTTATAAGTTATTCAAACTTTTTAAAACACCAGACCACACCTCAAAGCAATTTTACACTTTTATATTAATTATTGCAATAGTTACATTTTTTAAAAGTGCCTATAGTAATAAATAGTATACAAGCAACTGTCTGATGATCTGATGGGTATGCATTTCAATTTGTCAACAGTTAAATTTAATGAAGAATCTAACTTACCGGTGGATCAGCCCCCTTAGAACCAGTCAGCCCTCCTGTTAGGGATTCGATATCCTGAAAAGGGGAGAGGTTTTGATTGGAAAATGCTACTCAACAGCATGGAGAGTCCCCCACTCCCACAGTAATTTTTTTAGCTGCAAAGTTTTGGGTACTTTAGCTACTTTATTTTTTCTTTTTTTGACAGTCTTGCATACTGTAATACTATTGATGTAGTATTGATATAGCCTATATCTAAAGATCTAGATATTTTCTACAACTCTGTACAGCCTGCAAAAAGAAAAAAATACATAAACAATTGAATTATTTTTAAAATATGCAAGGATAATGGCTCTAGACAGGAAAGCAGATGTTTCATCTTTAAACAGCTGAAGTTTGGGCAGGACAGAAACAAGAAAATTTAAGAAAACTGAAATTTAACATGTTATTTTCAAGAATATTAATCCCATGGAAAATGCTTAACCTACAAAATTTTTTAATTAACTATGGTCTGCTCTGTTACAATACATAGAAGATGAAAATGTAAAGACATATGCATATATTCACTATTCTTTTATAAAGATGGATTCCCAATTTTGAATCAGTAATCACAGAGGTCATGACTGAGTAATGATTATAGTTGTCAAAGTTACTGTAAATGGAGAAATGGGTGATGCTGTGATAAGCTTTAGAGGCCGTGACCTGTTTATTTGGATAACTACAATTTAGCCTCATCAGTTCTAGGGCTTTAGTTCCAGGGTTACCAATAATAAGACTTTTTCAAAAGAGGATAGAATTCCAGATGTTAAAGTAAAATCTCCCAGGTTTTTAATGTTTGCACCTGATTTAATTGTTAAAATGCCCCTCCATATCTCCCAAATGAAAACAAACAAAAAAAACTTGTCTGCTCAAAGGCTGCTAGTTAGGAGTATTGGGCTATGTTGATGTGTTACACTTTGTTACGAAAAAGGCTCTTTTCTTGTGACCCTGATCACTTTGTATCTGTTTTCATCTAGTTGAAGAGATAGGGATAAGGACCCTGGGGAAATACAGCTGCAGTAAGAAAGCAAAGAAGAAAGATAACTGAGTCCAGATTGGAGTAAAAGAAAATTAAATGCCTGTGATTCGGGAAACAGCTAGTACCTTTTTATCATTAAGGGTACTTATCCTACTTATTCACTTGGGACTTAATCACATCATTTGTTTTTCTGGTATTTCAAAAATGAAGAATCTTAACAATACAATATGGGGCTGAGATGAGCATTTGAAAGAAACATTAAAGCAAAGGAGAAGTAAAAGATGATGTTATAACTGTTTCCATCTGAAGAAGCTGACATTGAACAGGAACCCAATGGGTGATGAATTTCTTCATTCATATTCTGTTAAAGTCATAAATGATAAAACAACCACAAAGAACACCTGGCAAGAAAATTAAGTTGTCTTCTGTGTAATGGATATGTGTGTGTGTGTGTACACATATGTGTAATGGATATAGTGTGTGTGTGTGTGTGTGTGTGTGTGTATTCCCCATCAAGCATCTTTTGAGAAACCACCTCTTCTCCCCCATTGTAGCTCCATAACAGGCTTATAAAAATTGCTTCAAATGTAGGGGCCTGCCAGAGAATCAAGGCAATACAGAATCTGGGAGATCTAATGGTAGAGTTTTATGTCCTTGATTTTATCATTTGAGGAATGATTGAAACTAGATGTTCTCTCTGCAAGCAACTCAGTTTAAGATAGATTTCTGATTCTCAAAAACCAAAATATCCTAATTAATATATCGGGATTTTTAGACTATTTGTAAAAGAGCTTCCTTCTCTACCCTGTTGAAATTCTTTATTACAACACCTTGTGTACCATAAAGAATCAAATCACCTAAATTATTTGATCTTTACATGTTCTTTAACATTTTATTGTCACCTAAGTAAGTTATGTCTGTGTTTTTAAAAAATTATGTACCTTTATAGTGAAAGTAAAGCATGAAACATATTTATAAATTAGAAAACAAAATTTATATCCCTATTGAATCCAAAGATAAAATATATATGTATTTTTTTTTAGAATTTCATGTAATAGACTGACAACATTTAGGTACTAAAATGGCTAAAACATTAGATTAACAGAAAATAAAACACACAGCCCATCACACTGTTTGATAATACTCTTGTTATGACCATGACAAAAACAAAGTTCTTTCATATAAAAGGCTATTTTCAAGTACATTTAAAATGTAAGAAAATGTTGCTAAGTACTTTTTGAGTTAAAATGCCTTTCTTCATAGAAAGTCATATAAATTATACTAACAACAGAATTTCTAATGGAGCTATTAGAAAGAGAATAGGGAAATTGATTTAGATAAAAAGTATTTTAGTAATTTACTTGATGCATTTTGTCATATTTATAAAAGCTCTATCAGGAAGACTTCTTGCTATTATAGATAGGTTGTGCCAATTTTAAGATTTTTGAAATTTTAAGCTTTTAATAATAGTCATGATCTTGAGAAAAATAAAGCAAATGAAGATTTTAGAAGATGAATGAGAAAAAGCACTGATAATTTTGGCTTTTAGCATGTTGAATTAAAAGCAAATTATGAATTCATGGCTCTAAAGAGCGTATGGATGTACACTCATATCCTCTTTATTCATTCAATTGTAAAACACTTTTTCGAGCGTATGTTCTATTTTGAGCATATGTTGAAAAAGAGTGTCCTACTTGGATAGAGGCCCAAGTTAAACATGGCTCATCACTTGATTTAAAAAGAATTCTTTCAGGTATGAATAACAAACAATGTGTGCGTGAATGCATTTATGTTGTATAGTTAATAGATAAAATAAATAAATCCTTTGAGGAACTCTGAACATACGTGTTGCTACATAGCTCTTAAATGATGACTAAAAGGGAGTCAATTTTTTTGATGACTCACTTTTTTGGATGATGGTTGAATATTTTATGTACAAAATATAAGTGAAACCTTTTGACAAATGTGTCTGTCTTGTTCATTAAATATCTTTTTATATTGATAACAACAGAAGAGGACATCAAATAGTAAAAGCATTGATTTCCCAGAAAGTTTTAAAAATCACTATTGTAAATAAACTCCTCATTGCACTACAGTGATGCTGTTGGTTGCCCAACTGTACCTTCTCCTACCACCCTCTGCTCCAAGAATTGACACATTTTTCCCTCGACAGACACTTTAAACAATGTAGAGCTACAGGAATTAACAGTGTGTTTTTCAATGCAAGTCATTAAATTCAGATATTGTAAATCCTGCTTCTTCTGTGTGATGGTGGGGAAGAAGGAGAATATTGGGATTTGAGGTCTCTCTCAAAGTTATTGCTGAATCCTTGTTTTTAATCCCCGAAGAGTAGGATTAGCCAGTTATGGTCAAGGAAAAGATGATAAAAATTGTTTGAGTATCAATTACAATAAAAATGAAGAAAATAAAATTCTAAATTGTTGAATCTAACATCACATATACCACAAGACCCAGAACATCTTATAACATGATAGTGACATTTAAAGTTAATATCAAGTTTTACTTGTTCAAAAAGTCACTTTATATAATATGAAAATATTTAAAACATTATAAAATTGTTACCAATTACAGGTATTGTAAAATTTCAGATTTATGCATTATTAACGGGCCGAATTATGTTTCACTAAAATTTATGTGTTGAAGTCCCAACCCCCAGTATCTCAGAATATAACCATATGCGGAGATAAAGTCTCTAATGAGGTGGTTAAGGCAACTAATACAATATGACTGGTGTCCTTATAAGAAGTGGAAGAGACACTAGGGATGTTGGCACACTGAGGAAATACTATATGAGGGCATAGCAAGAAGGTGACCATCTACAAGCCAACAAGAGAGGTCTGAGAAGAAATCAAACCTGCCAACACCTTGAATTCGGATTTCTAGCCTTCAGTTCTGAGAAATAATAGATTTCTGGTGTTTAAGCCACCCAGTCTGCAGTATTTTCCTATGATAGCCCTAGCAAACTAATACATGCCTTTTTTTAGAAGTCAAATTTATGTATTTTTAAATTGACAATTAAAATTGTATGTATTTATCATGTACAACATGATGTTTCGGAGTGTATATACATCATTGTGGAATAGTTATATCTAGCTAATTAACATACGTTTTACCTTACCTATTTTTGTGGTGAGACACTTAACATTCACTCTCTTAGTATTTTTCAAGAACACAATACAGTGCCATTAACTATAGTCATTATGCCTGTTCAATAGGTCTCTTGAACTTATTCATCTTACCTAAATGTAATTATTGTATTCTTTGACCTGCCTTTTCCCCAATCACCCACGCCTATTTATATTGTGGGTGAATATTTATATTTATATTGTGATAAATATTTACCTATTTATATATGTCTATCTATATTTTAGAGATTCTTTAGGAAAAGATTATATTTCAATATAGAGTACATTTGAGTTCATTAAGCAATCTATTGAAAATGTATCAGTATCGATGAAATAAATATGAAATAGTAAACCATTTTTATTGAATGACTATATTTAAAATTTTTTTCAAAGTCTTTAAAATATTTGATCAGGCACTTGATGTTTTCAGAGAAGTTTACAAAATTCATTACATTCACAATATTAAAATAAAGCATTTGTCTAATCACCTTTATAGAAAAATTCCTTAAAATTTCTCTCATTTCCCATTTTCTTGTGATATAGTCTGTTATCTCACCACATCACTGCAACCCTTCTTATAAAGGTTGCCAGTTATATCCTGTGCCTCAAAACCCGTTGTCAATTCTGTCATTTTTCTTGATCTCTAAACCATATCACAGGTGACCACTTCATCCTCTCCAAAATACTTTTTTCTCTTGGTTTCCATTTATTTTCACCCTGTATATGATTTTATTTAGAATCACAGCTTTGAGTACCATGTAAGCCAATGAATTCTGTATTTAGATCTTCAGCTTCATCTTATCTTCTGAGATAAATACTATCTACTCCAATTTCCACTTGGATGTCTGATAGCCATCTAAAACTTAATAATGCACATCAAACTCTTGATTTCCACCTCAACTCCTCCCTCCGATTAGATTTCTGTCCCAGTGACCTCCACATTGTTGAATGACGTCACCACTCATTCAGTTGCTCAAGTTCAAATACATCAGTAAATCCTACTAAGCCTATCTTTAAAATATGGCTTCAATTTGATTACTTCTCACCATCCACATTCCTACCATCCTAATCTTTTGGACTACATCAACAATATCTCTCACTTAAACTAAAGAAACAGCTTCCTAACTGTTGTCTATGCATATATTCTTATTTTCCCCTCCCTTACGTATTTTTCACGTAGCAGTCATAAATATCTATTTAAAATGTAAGTTAGATCAGATTACTCCCTTGACCAAAACCTCTCAATGGTTTCCCATCAATCTTAGAATAAACTGTAAACTTATCACTGTGTCCTGACATGCCCTGTGTGATCAGGCATTTTATAAACATTTCTCTGATCCCGTCTTTCACCATTCTTACTCTCCCTCATGCCATCCCAGTCATACTGGCCTCATAATTATTCCAAAAAATAGTCCTAATATGGCTCCTATCTCAGGGCCTTTGCACCTGCTTTTCCTGCTGCTTAGGATGCTTATTCCCTACATATTCTCCTAGTTAACTTTCTCACTTCATTTAGATCTCAGCTTAAATATCAAACTTTGGAACAACTTTTTCTAATTGTCTAAATCAGTCAAGGTTTCACCTTGACAAACTCAAAGACTTTATAGAAGAACCTTAAATAAAGGGTATGAACAGTTTAGTGGATCCAGCAGAATGATGAAGCACAGGAACCAGAAACAGCTGGAAGTTGTAACCACCACAAGCCTAAAGAAGTAAGGAAGAGAAAAACGTTGTCAAGAGTTCAGCAAGAAGTGAACACCTATTGTCAGCCTCTAAAACAGCTGACCACACACTGAGAGCTCAATAAACACTGTTGAATGGATGAATAAATCAATAAAGCATGTAATACTGTTTTTATACATAAAAAAAACTGGGGCTCGGAGTAGATGTGATGAAGTATTTCTTATTTTGCATAAGTATGTCACTTTGAAAACATGGCTCAGAGCAACAGCATTTGCATAATAAATATTTGTAAAATGCCTGAATGAACAAACTAATGAATGACTTGCCCAAGATCACACAGCTGGTGAATGCTGGAAAGAAGCTTTGAAATCCCAAGAGTGATAACCCCAAGCCCAGTGTACTCTCTATTCCATCAGACATCTCTAATGAGAATATTTCTAAAGGAAAAAGCTCCCACTCTGAATTATCTTGTCTTGAGGTAATAAATTTCTATATATACTATGGTTTCTAGTTGTAAGAAAGAATAAAATATAAAATGATTTAATAGACAACAAACAACACATTAAATTTATCTTCTGGTGAAATACCGCCAATATTTCACATTAAAGACCTGATACCTTAATCATTGTACAACGAATTAACCAATGCTTAAAACCTTTACCTAACATGTATGCTTAGTATCAATAAACAGTTCAAATACATTAAACTAAAAATCAGCAGTGTTTATTTTTATGTAACATCTCATAAGGTGTAGGTTCACAGCACTGGGAATGAGTAACGAAAGACAAAATTTTTTTTGAAAAATCGTTCAGTTTTTCACATAACGCTTAATGGAAACAATCTTTCATCACAGAACACCAGCTCTTCAAGGCAAGCATCCAAATAAAAAGCTGAGTTTGTTAATGAGGCATCTTCCTCCTTTACCAGACTTAAGCTGTTAGTGTTTCCTTGGCAACTTTACAGGGTAAATTTCCTGGGAGGCAATGAAGAGGCAAGAAACACATAAACCAATTTTATAAATCTCCTTTCCTATGTAAGCCAAAAGGAACCTTACTTAGTCATTCTTTAAAAAAAATTTTAATAAGGAAAGCACATATTCCTTTACTTTAAGCATAGTCTGGCCCAAATCTGAATTTTTTTTGAGCCACACAATTAATTCCTTCAAAAAAGACCGATTGAGCCTCTGTTGTGACTGTGCTGTTCACAGGAGGATGTAATGATGAATGTCAAGGTCAAAGCTTTCATAGGGTTCAGAGTCTAGCAGGGAGTCAGAATGACAAATACAATTTAGTTAGCAAACATATATTGTATACATAATAAGCATGAGGCACTGCACCCAGCCTGGTGTACGGCATTCAGAGGCTACGATGCACTCTCTGGCTTTGAGGATTGTTCAATCTAAGAGCATGTTAATCTGCAGAACAATATGGAGAAGAATTCTGAGAAATAAAGTCTTAATTACAGCAGAGAGGGGTTGTAGTGGTAAGTTTTACAGAACAACAATAAGTGTGTTTCATGTTGCCAGAATTGTATTTTGTTTTTGAATGCATAATGGGTACGCTTGTCTAGACACTTGGTTGGGTAACATAATTATTAGCATTAACTGAGTGTTTACTTTAACAGACACCATGTTAACAGATCCATTGCCTCATTAAACAGCATCCTAGCTCTCTTAAGCTGTCACTATGTCCACCATTTTCAAGATTATGAAACTGTATTTTTAAGAGCTTAGATTACTTGACAAAGGTCACACAGTTAATAAGTGTTCAAACCCAAACAGGCTGACTCCAGAGGCAAGAATTTTTAACAACTATGCTCTCTTGAATAAGCTGAGGTGTGAAAAAAAAATGGGAGGGCTTTTTGGAAAGCCACATAGTGACTTAGGAGGAAACATAAGTACTTGTTTAATATTTGAAGAAGGATTGCATAAAATTGCAAGCAGAGTATTCTGAGGTGAGGCTGATATTCTCTGATGGGAGAAAGAATACCCTTGATTGACCTATGGATGTAAGAGTCAATAATATTTGATTTAGCAAAAAAGTAAAATTCCAAAGATTTTGACTATATATTTCTAATTTCAAAGTATTCTCTCCAAAGTCAAATCTAAATAGGAAATACAATATGTATCAACCTCACAATTGTGTCAGTGGTGCATAGAATAGGCTTTTCTGAAGAAAGTGCCAGAGACCTTTTCCATCCATGGAGTACTCTCTTTCAAGCACATTTCTTTATGAATTTTTTGAGCTGCTTTTTATTGTCTATTGCCTTCCATCTGGCTGAGGTGAGAAAGAGAAACTTTTGCTAACTACTGACTCAGTCTCAACAAGCTCCTCTTTGCCAACTTTTACACATTGATGTATCCTTGCTATCTCAAACTCAGTACATCCAAATTAGACATCATCTCCTCTCTTCCTCTGCCATTACTATGGCCAACTTCCTCCCATTCAATTTCTACCCACCCCCACACCCCCAGCAGTTGTTTGTTGATATTTTCAATGAACAGTTGGTCATCCAATCTAGATTTCTGGAAGTCAATAGAGTCTTTTCTCATTCTGGTTTCCATATACAAATCCATTCAATGTTTCCTTCTAAATATCTGTTTAATCTCTTGCCTCCCTTCACAAACCACTGCATTCACTACCTTACTTCAAAACCTCATTTTATTTTTCCCCACCCCTAGCTTTCTCCAAAACAGTGTCTTTGTTGAGCTCCTTTTTCCACTCTCACTCTCATGTACCTCTTCCCCAGAGCAGTCATTCCCAAAGTATGGCCAGGGACCAGCAGCTTCAGTATCACCTGAGAACTTGTTAGAAATTCAATTTCTTGGGCTCTACTTCAGTCTTACTGAATCAGAAACTTTGTGTTTACAAGCCCTCCAAGCGAGTCTGTTGCAGGATAAGGTTTGAGAACCACTGCTCCGAGTGATGTGTTTTAAATGCAAACATGTACAGATTACTTCTGTACTCAAAATTCTTAAGTAAGGCCCCCGTTTTTAGGAAAGAACAATACCGCACATTTTTGTGAATCATGAGGTCTTTCATCTTACAATTCTGGACTACTTTTCTCACTTCACCCTTCACCACTTCCCAAAAGAAAACTTGCACTCTTATTGTAATGAACCCTGAACTTCCTTCCGGTGATGAGTATTTCCTTGCTTCTATGCTTTTGCACCACAGAAAGCCACCACCCCACCGGCCCTCTGGAGAAAAGTCCTTTGAGACTCACTCCAGACACAGCCTCCTCTCAAGAGGCTTTGGGGGTGGTGCTAACATTGCTTCACAGAACCTTGCCCTTAACTCTATCACATCTCTTACTACTCCATTTTATAGGTTCATATTACTCCTCTGCCTTTGCCATTCATTTAAGGGCTAAATCCCTTCAGTGCTATATTTATTGTCTGTGTTCTCAGCAGTTATCACAAAGCAAAACCAATAAATGTTAAAGACATTGGATAAATTAACATTCAATTTAGCTTCACATGAACTTCCCCTACAGGAAGAGAATGAGATTATTGGTTGACATTAGTATCTGGGACCATTCTGAAATGTACATTATCCCATATTAATAGATTTGCATTCTGGTTATATACGGTTTGTCTCATGTGAACCAGCCATTGAGGAGGTAATTATCTTTATGCTTACTGAAGAAATTCAACTTTTGAACAGCAAAACCGATGATCAGTTATTTTTGGTAACGCAACAGAGGTACTGTTCCAGGAGACCCTGACTGAGGGGTAGCCAACAGCCCTCCAATTACTTCAAGTTTGCAAAGTGCAACACATGCAGAAATAGATAGCTTAGTGATCAAGAGAACAGGTTCACTACTTACTAGCTGCATGACCTTGGGCAAGTTGCCTGTTATGTTCCTTATGTAAAATCTATGTCCTGGTATATAAATTAGGAATATCTTGGATATTAATTAATTAATACTTCATGGAAAGTTGCCTACTGATAACTTACAGTAAATTCTCAATTAATATTAGCTATAATTATCCATGGAATAACGAGTAGGCACAGAATAAATCACACATGTAAGATAGAGATAGGTTATGAAAAAGATTACATAAAGATATACATTGAAACAGACATACACTAGGACATATGTAAATAAGACCTAATCTGAAGTATAAGTCTCCATTAGATTTCTTGACTGGATTTCCCCTGAAAGGGAAGACATCCTAAGATTCTTTTTACCTCCCCAGTTAGCCTTATAACATTTATGCATTTCTGTGGCTTTTGGTTATTATATATTTTTTAGCAATGTCATATTAAATACATCATTTTTATTCTTCATGCTAAAAATTGAGCAACTTTTTTGCTGTAGAATAAGAATTATTTATTGAATAAAATGCATACCATGAACCTACACACAATTTATTCCCCTTTCCATATGTGTTGTTTAACATCACATGTTTATGTACCATTATGTGTGCGTTAAGCCTGTTAGAAATGTGCCAAAGCAACTGAGAGGAAGGATCCAACATTTCAAAGAGGATGTCAATGTAATAATCCTAGATACACAAAATTTGTGGGAGATTTATATATCAACCTTTGTTGGTTCAGAGTCAGAGGCTCAATTACTGTGATCTTAATTCACAATTAAACAGTCCATTACGTGTTGTTTGGATCTTCCCCTATCTGACACAAAATGCAAGTAAATAACTATGAATAATGCAATACCCTAGACTTTAATAAAAAATAAGGTTTTATTTTCAACTCAGTAAAAAACAGACTAAAATATTTCTTGAGTTAAAAGAAAAAAAAAAAAGAAAGAAAACAAACCTGGACATCAGCCTAGCTGAGGGGTGATTTTTGTAAGAGATAAGAATAAAACACTTCTGTCTTTACCAACTTTTATTAACTGATATTCCACTGACTGTGGTGCCTTAAAGCAATTTATTGTTTTGATTTATAAATAACTGGAAGGAAGAATTCTTTTGTGAACTGAAAGCAAAAATAGGGCAAGATGGTTATGAAATATCTATCTATCAAATAAATATTTCAATAACAGATATTCCAAATAAATATTTATCCAACTATCTCTCCCTTACTAGTCTTTAGGTATTAGGTCAATTAACATAAATAATTTTTAAGGTAATCATGAGAAGCTGGCAAGAAAGCAGATGACGTATTTTCAAATTCATTTAGCTCACACTTTTAGAAAAGTTTAGCATGGGATGTACAGCTAAATATTAACTATTTTATGCTCATACTTTAATGTTGGAAATAATAGCCATAGATAAATAAGACAGAGGTAGGGGGAGAGATGGATGCTCAAAAAGAGACCATCCAAAATTAGCAGCACTATCGAAAATCAGATATGCAAAATCTTCAGGAGGATATCTATTTTGGATCTAAGGGATATGCAGAAAAATTTCCTTTGCCTTGCATGTTTCCTTGGGGAAAAATCATCAAGTTATAAATCACAAGAAGTAAATTTCAAATTCATTTCTTATGTCTTAGTTTAATTTTTGAAATGATGAATAATGATTATAATGGTAACAAGAAATAACAATAGAACATAGGATTTATCTATTTTTCTTTTGGGAAGTTCCATTTCAATTGATGCTACTGGAATTCTGATATAAATCGATGTTTGCAATATGGATACCATATTTTTAAAATACTATTAAATGAATATAAATAAAACTGACTGAAATCAGAGCATTCAATGCATTGATTTTATGCTAGTAAACTAATTGAGACTATAGCATAATGCAGGAGTCTTAGAGTACAGCATAATGCGGGAGATTTAGAGTCAATGACAGAATGCTTTATAGTCATTATATGGTTTATAGACAGTCTTGTTTTGTTCTATTCATCCAATCAAGTTCCCCCCCAAAACAACCAAGACAAACCATCACCACTTATAATATTATTTAACTTACTGAGATTAATTTGGAATGTTTTATATTCCTATTTCTCCTTTCCTTAGTATTTCTGGAATATACTTTTCGTTATTAATTCTTCCTCCCAACTGCAACTGACAGCATTCAACTGAGCTACATAGCTGGGTAAGATTTCCAAAGTGCATAGAACACTAAGTGCCTTGGGGTTAGTACAGTGGTGAAGACATTTGGATATTATTATTTCTTGCTTGAAACCAACCAGACAGGAAATGCACACAGGCCTCACTTTGCACAGTACATTGTTAACTGAAACCAGTGTTTTAGTTAACTGTGTTTTCACTTTGCGTGGGTCAGTGGTAACTGTTACTGTATAAAGCAAGGACATGGCTCCTCTGGTTCTGACATGTACTGATTTCAGTTAACACAGTACTATTCAAAGCAAAGACTGTCAGTAGTCACATTTTAATGGCACATAAGTCTTCATTTTTCCGCCTCCAGCATCCCCCAAAGTAGTTTGTAAATCCTGAACGCATAATACAATAGCTATATGTAACCCAATATTAAAGTTGGAAACTTTCTCAATTTTAGCTTTGGCCTCAAGGCCAAGAATAATGTGGTGACAAGTGTTCCCACATCCTCAAGCAAGAAGTTACACCAGGCTATGCAAAAATATTGTAAAACAGGTTCTGCCGGAATTGATAAGCATCAATTGATGCTGAAGCAGTCCTCTTAATGGGAGTGTTGTTGGTATATGGTTAGGAAACTTCTTTATATACAGCATGGTAACTGCCTTTCAGGATGTTTGGTATCTGTACACATGGACACCAAACCACACTCCCCAACACCAAAACACACACACACGTGTGCACACACACACAGTCTCATGTGTATATTCCTGAGGACCAGATTTGGGCTATACAGGAAGAAATCCATCCTGAAAAGTGGTTGACCCAACAGCACTGGCTGGAAGGGTTAAGTAACCTAACCTAGCCCATAGTTGGACTACTAGAATTCCAGGAGATGAGGAGTATGTTAATTTCTTATTGTTGCTCTAGCAAATTACCACAAATTAGTGATATAAAACAACCCATATTTATTCTGTTAAGTTCTGGAGGTCAGAAGTCTAAACATCAAGGTGTGGGCAGGGCTGCATACCTTCTTGAGATTTCAGGGGAGAATCCATTTCCTTGCCTTTTCCAGCTTCTAGAAGCAGCCTGCATTCTATGGCTCATGGCCCCTTTCTCAGTCTTCAAAGAGCATCACTCCAACCACCGGCTCTATCTTTACATCTCCTTTTTCTAACTGTAATGCTCTTGCTTCCCGCTTATAAGGACCCTTATGATTACATTGGATCCATCCAGGTAATTCAGAGTAATCTCTCCATCTCAAGATCCTTAACTTAATCACACCTGCAAAGTTCCTTTTACAATGTAAAGTAACATAGTCAGAGGTTATGAAAATTAAGATGTGGACATCTCTGGAAGATTACTGTTCAGCCTCCTGCAAGGGGAAATAAAAAATGTAAGCCATGATTATATCACAGTATAAATATACACAAATATCATACTTTACTCCGTGAATATATACAGTTATCATGGGTCAATTAAAAAAAATAAATTTAAAGGAAAAAAATTCAGAGACAGAAGTAAAGTAGAGGTTACCAGAAATGGGGATGAAGGGTTGGGGGGGAAGGAATAATGAGAAGTTGTTGCTTAATGGGTACAGAGTTTATGTTCAGTATGACAGAAAGGTTTTTGGAAATAGATAGAGGTAGTGCTTACACAGAATGGTGAATGCAATTAATTCCATACAACTGTATATTTTGAAATGCTTAGTATGATATTCTTATGTTATATATGTTTTACTACAATAAAAAAAAGTAAGCAGAGTAGCATTGGCCTGAATCACAGGAACTGTAAGAATGCCTCAGATTCAAAACATAATGAAGCTTTCTTGACTAGCCCAGCCAGGAGCGACCTTTCCATCCACGGAACTTTTATAACATGTATTTTCATCTCTATATTGCCTTGTATTATCATTCTATGTGTTTTCTTTCCATGTAAATTACAACTCCCTTAGCAGAGATTTATCTACACCTCTCTGTATTCTGCAAACTCTCAATAAATAATGTTGATTCAAAAAAAAAACCAAACCATGGAAGGATGCTCGAAGTTGGCAGTTTCCTGTATGGGGGATGCAAGGCCTTCTTAAGGTCTCTGCCAAAAAGTATCCCCTCTTAGCACCCGGAATTCATTACACATTGTTCTTTTTTCTAAAGCATTAAAACCCCAAGCACAATTACAGGGTAACACATTATTAGAATTAGTCACCAATACTATGTGAATCATGTAGACAGATTCTAACCGATATCAAACACCTCCACTGCAAACTCACTGAGAGGAAGTACATTCAATTACTCATTCTTTTATTTTCCAGATTACATTTACACATAAAATGAGATTAATTCAACAAGGACCTATTGATGGATAAAAGCTAAAATCAAACTTTAATCAGCCTAGGAAAGGAGATGATAAAGTAACTTCAGACCAGGCATAATACTCACAGAAAGCATTCCATAGGGAAGAAATTACCAAAAAGGGAGATAGAAGAAAAAGATGCATCTTATTTTACAATATTGAAAACTATAGTAGGAAGACTCCACAATGATTCCCAATGATCCCCTTGAGTGTAGACTTGTGAAAACATCGCATAAGTGATGGGATGTCTCTTCCGAAATTAGGTGACAAGAAGACGTGACTTCCTTTTCTCTCTCTCTCTGTTTCTCTCTCTCTCTGTTTCTCTCTCTCTCTCTGTTTCTCTCTCTCTCAGTCTCTCGACGTGACTTCCTTTTCTCTCTCTCTCTGTTTCTCTCTCTCTCTGTTTCTCTCTCTCTCTCTCTTTCTCTCTCTCTCAGTCTCTCTCAGTCTCTCTCTCTCTCTCTCTCTCACACACACACACACACACACACACACACACCCCTTTCTGGAAAAAGCTGCCACATTGTGAGTATCCCCATGGGGAGGTCCATGTAGCAAGAAACTAATATCTCATGTCAACAACCAGCTAGGAACTGAAGCTTGCCAAACTCATGTTAAGTGAATTAGAAGCTGCTCATATACAGTGTATATTGACAAAATAAAAAAAATAAAATAAAATAAAATAAAAAAAAAACCCAAAAAATAAAAATAAAAATAAAAAAAAAAAAAAAAAACCCAAAAAAAAAAAAAAAAAAAAAAAAAAAAAAAAAAAAAAAAGAAGCTGCTCCTCACCCTGTTGAGCCTGCGTTGACTTCAGCCCTGGCTCATACTTTAAATGCAGCCTTGTGAAAGACCTTGAGTCTGAGGACCCAGCTAAACTGTGCCAAGTCCCCACCCACAGATATCTTGAGATAACACACATTGTTGTTTTAAGCCAGTAAGTTTGGAGGTAATCGTTTTCACAGGAATTGATAACTAATATCAAAGTTAATACCCATACATTTCTAATCTATCATTCCCTTTTGTATATTCACCATATAAGTGCTCATTATAAAAATATTTCACCAGATGAATTTTATATAACAATAAATCAATAAAAGTAATCATTTTTCTTATTTTAGTTTTTATGTTTCTATAACTCTAATTATTTTCTAAAAGTGAGACAATGTTGGAAAAAATAACACTAAGGGATCAATTGATTGTCTGCATTATTGCTAACAATTATCAATATAAATCATAAAAAATAGTATGTATGACTTAAAATATATTCTTCCACACACATTTCCATTTGTGTTGGCCAATTCTGAACATATAATGATAATTAAATTTCTAAGAAAAACATTTTTTTTGTGGTGATAACTGGTAAGCTGAGTTTTAGTACCCCAAAGCCATATAACTATCAGTTAGGATACGGAATCCTAGAAAGAAAAGCAATCTCTTTTCAATCATTTATGAATAGCCTGGTCAAATTAACAAGAATGTTTAAAAAGCACTGTGATTTTTAGCTGTGGAATATACCATCACAACAGATGACTCATACTTTTTTAAACCTCAGATACTTTAAAAATAGATTTAAAACACTCCTCAATTAATGTCTCTGACCACATAATGAAAATATGTATCTAATTCATTTCTAGTGCTTTAGAATAAATAAGGCAGTTTAAGTCTCCTTTTCAGGAAGCACTATAGAGTAAATAAAATTAAAAAAAAAATCCATATAAAGAAACCCCCTCTTTGTGAGCATTTGCAAACGATTGGCCTCACTCTGCACATAAAAAAGTCAAAAGATAAAAATAAATTTCCACAGCAAACTTATCTTTCTGCTCAAATGATCACCACTGCACAGTAAGTGGCTTCTGTGTCTTCTAAATGGTTTTGCATCTTATATTTCCCAATTCTAGTTTCTTTAGGCAACTACCTGACCTCATTCCTTAATTGCTAGTGCTTTGTTATATAATCATCTAAATAAGCAGGGTTCCCCCAAATGAGAGAAATTTATCCAGAATTTTGCAGTCAGATAATCAGCAAAGAAGCTAATTTAATATCAACCTACTATGATTTTGTGTTGTGTAGTTTAGTGTTAGCATTGATATGTGCTGCTTAGTTCAGAATATGAGCCTTACAGCTGGAACACCTGGCTTTGAATACTGGCTCTGCTACTGTCCAGATGTGCAATCTAGGGTTAGAAACTTCCCTATAAAACTTGTATAATAATAGTACCTGCCTGAGATGGTTGTTGGGAGAGTAAATGTGTGCATACAGCAAATGCAAATAAGGGATAGCTGGCAGTAGCACGAGTAGCAATAGCAGCAGCAGTTGTAGCTATCACAATATTGTTCTGATGTGTTTTGTTTAAATTTTGATTTACATACCAGTAGGAAAAAAAGTCTGCGCCAATTAATTCCTCAAACAGGTCTGGTGCTGCAGGATCTTTACTCTTATCGTCCAATCACTAAGGATGTGGTAGCATAATTTCATCAGGAGACATTGGGACTGAGTGAATGGTAAAGAAAATGACTGACATATTGCATATTTGCATACTTAAACCTTGAATATTTGACTTACAAACCCATGATGAAACCTGGTCTTGCTTATGAAGCAGGTACATAAAGCAAGGTTAATAGATCTCACAGGTTTTTACAGGTTTAATGGGGACCAAATTAAACGGAGTCTCTTGAAGTCTTCCTGTATATAATGGCCTCAGAAAACCTTTTTTCTTTTTAGAACATACTACCGTGTTTCCATTTGTTCAGAGTTTGCTTCTGATTGAGCAGTTTCTTAAAGCATGTCATGAATTCTTCACTCAGTAAAAGACATAAAGATTTTTGGACATTTTTTTTTTAGATAGGAAGTAAGGAAGTTAACCTATTAAAATGAGATCCAATTAGTCCTGACCTATATGATCTCCTGATGTTTTTCTCCACTAGATGAAAAAATATTCTATTATCCTTAAACTTCATGTGCTTGAATGGAAATAGAGTGCTACCTTCTGACCTTGATTTTTTCTTTTTTGAGAAACAAGTTGTTTTTGCATGTGAAGGAATATACAGTTTTAATCTAAAACTCGTGTTTATTATGAATTCAGAATTTTTGTTGTTCAAATAAATCATAGATAATACCTAATGATAGAAGTGGCAGCTCACTAAATAATGTAAATCCCACCGAATTGCTAAATTTTGCTTAATGAACATGTTCTTATTGTGTAATGAATTAAACATAAAAAAAGTAAAACATCTCTTGCCATCTCTTACAATTTGGAAGTCTTATCAGAAAGTGTACACTCTTGAAGTGACATATTTATTAGTAAATCTTTTTCAAGCCCTCAAGGCTATCTTATTCATTAAATGTTATACAGTGTAATAAGTTACAAAAAAATTATGCTAAATTATTTTAAAACTAATTTAAAAATAAAATTATTTATTCTATTTACAATTCTTCCTTGCAACAATTTTCAGCTCAGACTGGACAGATGCATCTAATTAGTTTGGGAAAGGAAAGAAAAGGAAAAGCCAGGAAAATTAAACAAGTCATACTTATACTTATGAATGAGTTCTATAGCCCACTTCAGCTGAAAAAATCTATATATGAATATGTCAAACTATTGAATTTAGATTTACATTATTCAGAATAGGACAATTTTCACATTTTAGTAATAAAATTAGCCCAGGAACTACAGACACCACGGTTTCTCCTTAGTGAACTGAAAATCAACCCATAGAAAAACTTTTCCACAATGTTACAAATGCTCTCACACATCTGTGTCCCTCACTATTCATCACCTTTCCTCTAGGCCAAGACTTTGTTTTGTTCACTGCTCTATTTCCAGGCTCCTGGATCGATCAGTGTCTGCATATGATAGGCACTCAATAAATATGGTTGGATGCCTGGCTGAATATATACTTTCAGTTCAAATTAGGTTAGAATGATCAATCAAGAAATAGCTGACATTATTTTTTTAAACAAATTAGATACTGTATTTGGAACCTGAATACAGTAATACTATTAACAATGTGATAAGAATAACTCTCTTCAGATACATTTGTTTAATGATATATTTAAAGCAGCCACATAAAATATATGTGTATGAATGTTACTATGTTTATCACTATTCCAGAAGAGAAACATAAAGATGGGAAAGATACAGATTCCAAGCCTTACACTCAGAGTTTTTGATTTAGTAGGCCAGGAATTGAAAAACTTGTTTCTAAGAAAGGTGATTTATTTATGTAGGATGGTGTGGATAAAGAGCCAGAGGGAGGAATATGAAGAATTAGGACCCTGAGGAAATAAACATTTTATCATTTGAAGCAAACCCTTTGTTGCAAATTAGTTTGCATAAATTTTGGCTATTTTCTATGACTGTGGAGGGGTGGGTATGGGATATGCAGTTTGGAGGTGTTAATTTCAACCTACCTAGCCTTTTTACACACACACACACACACACACACACACACACACACACACACACACTTTGTGGAAACAAAAAGGTTTATTCATTTTCTCCTTTAAAATAGTGGTTTTGAGTAGATTGGATGTGAATTATCCATTGCATGTTCCATGACAATTATCACATATTATAATAAAATGCATTTGAACACAAGGGACTTCATTATCAATATTGGTAGAGCAAAGATAGATCTATTTTACTATTCATGAATAACTTTGAAAGCAGACTTATTTCTCCTAACTTGGAAAAACCTTTAGATCAAATACTCCCCTATAAGTGAACATGCAGAGTCAGGTCACAGATCTATTACAAAATCACAGAAAACCTTAGAAATAAAACATTATAGGGTTCAAGAAATTATAAAAATTTACTAAAGGTTGCATATAGAGAGTACAAATTTTTAATAAGCAAATGATCTACCAATATTCTCAAACATTAGTAAAAGATAAAATGTGATCACTTGAAGACTGACTTGAAATTGATTTGTTTCAATAGCAATTATACACTTTGATAGGACTGGGTAAAGACTTTACTCTGGTATACAATGTATAAAATTATTTTAATAAATATAGCAATACATCAAAATTATTTTAATGTTTTAGTGACTTTAAGATTGCATAAACATGAATTTTTGCAGAGATATTTTCTTCTTGATTTAAAGGTGTTTTTCAACATCTGTCATGAAGATTTTTGTAACCAAAATTATGTAGTGGTAAAACTACTTTTTTTATAATAGTAATATTATAAACCCTTGAGGAAAACATATTAACTTAAAAATCATGATATACTCTATAAAACAAAAGTTAGCTTCTTCTTCGATTATTAGAATTAGATGTAGGTTAGTTAAATGTAGTAAAAATGAAAAAAAAGACAAATCATTGGATTTTAAGATGATTCCATAAACCAAAACGTTTGCTTTTAGTGTGTATCATGACCATGCTTTTTCTTTATCTTATAACTTAAGCAATATCAATTATTGTCTCTGAATACACATTTCTTAACCCTGAATCATTCGTCTCCTGTTTCTTCTTCTTTTAGTTTATTTTCTAGAAAAAGTAGTATACATTTTCCTTTCTCCATACCTATATATATTATTCAATCCTTTACCTGTTTCTGCTTCTACCACTCTATTGTGCCAAAGGCACAATGACCTCAATATGTTGCTAAAAAATTCTTATTGAATATGACTACTATAACATGGTTAACACTTTATTCCTTCAAATTTTAACCAACGAAACTTGTCTTCTGTGAATATCTTGAACTTCCTCGTCCCCCTATGATCATTCATTTTCAGACTACTTCATGGATGCCTGTTTACTCTAACTCCCAAGAAATATTGGTGAGTTCAATCCTTGGTCCATCTGTCTTCTTACTCTATGACCCCCCTTGAATGATCTCATCTATTCACAGAGTCACAATCACCAGGAATAATACATACTGATGATTCTCAAATGTTTATCTGTTCAAGTGCTATTGTCACTGAGACATCTCACATATAATGCCTTCAAACTGAAGTCCTCTTTTCTTCTCCACTGCCCCTTATACTTCAACTACTGTTAGTCACCAAGACCAGATTATGGTGAACCACTGAATAATTTCTTTCCCCATCACATGTAATGAATCACCCGGGCTTGCTAACTTTACCTCATAAACAGGTAAGGTTCAAATATCTCTACACATAAAAGAAACCCAGGAATCTGATAAAAATGTAGATTCCACACCTCAGTCAAAGTTTCTGATTCAGTGGTTCTGTGGATGAAAATCTGCATTTCTAGCAAAGGAACTTTGTTTTTGTATGATGGGCAAGGTCTTAGAGTGTTTACAGGCTATATATAGGATGTGGATAGTCACTAAAGAAGAAAATGGGGAAATAACAATGATGTTAGACATTTAGGCATCCCCTTTGTTGTGAAAATGGACCTGTAACTTTTGGTAATTTACTGTGCTTGGGTAGAAGTGGAAGAAGAAATATGCAAACTTACAGACCCCCGAAAAATGTCTTTTTTACTTTTTTTCCCCAAGTTTTATTGTTTTATAGTTTTATTAGAAAAGAATAATGCTTTATCATTTATCCGATTTTATGAACTTGGTATCCATAAGGTAAGATAGTAAGATGGTGACTAAAATTGTAGTTTAGAACTCTGTCTCCCATAGAAACTCAGTCACTCAAGATAAACATTGGAGGATTTGCTAATTTCTGCAAATGAAAATAAGAATAAGGTATATTTTAAAAAGATAAAGTTTATTTGGGCTTACTAAGCGCCAGCCACTGTTCTAAACTGGTGTCAACAAATTTAATCCTTATAATAACTCTATAATTATTTGTAGAGTTATTATTTATTTAATCTTCACATAGCCCTATAAAATAAATATTATTGTTATTATTTTATATATGAGGAAACTGACCCATAGCGAAGCAATGATACACAGTATGATATTACTCTTGTTAGAGTGGACTCGCTGTTCCCTAAGTAAGGGCTGAATGACAGAAAAATGGGATGTTTTCTTTGCTGTTTTTGTTAACTTTGGCATTGCCTTATAAAGTTACTTGGCTCTCAGAGGCTAGCCTCTGTAACTCATTTGTAAAACAAAGATACCTCTACCTAATCCTAGGAGTAACAACAAAGATGACACTGGATATGTAAATGAAAATATTTTGACATTGTAGTTGCTAAGCAAAGACAAAGTTGTACTAACTGTATGAGTATAGAGTTCAAATTTTTTTTAAAAAAAATTCTGCTTTTGCGCTTGTTAAAGATGTTTCTTTTGCCAAATATAAAATTTGTCACAGAATGCAGAAAATGGAATGATGAATATAAGAATAAAACATGGAACCCGAAAACCCTCTGCCCAGAGGAAGCATGTATGTATGTATGTATCTACTTACTTATCTACCTATCTATTTATTTTTGGCAAACTCCAAACTCCAAAGCATATGGTTTTGAGATATATATTTAAAAATTTTTATAGCATTATATAAATGATTACTAGTTCCACTTCTGCCATTGTGCACCATGTCTGAATTTACGCATTAACTGTAGACAGTGTTTAGAATGACATAAAAAGTGATAACCAAAAATTGCCACAGAAATATTCCAGAGGATAATTAAAGGCAATGAAGAAAGAAAAAATACAAAACAAAACTGAAATCTAAATAGATCAGTTGGATCTATTGAGCCAAAGAAAAATTTTGTGTGAAAATAAACTCTACTGAGAACACTCAGAGTTTGGACTTTTATTTTATATACTATAAAAACTGGTAATACGTTGCTGACAACTTGTTCCTAAATTGGGATAAAAAGGTTTGGAAGATAAGGTAGAGACAGACTATGAAGAAGTGGCTAAACTCTACAAGAATTTTGAACAAATAAATGTGTACAAGATTTTGAGATTGACGGCTTGGGCTCCAGAGTGAAATTGCTTCCCCTGCACCCATAGGGGAGGTGACAAATTACTCAGCCACGGTGAATGGCATTTTCCCCATCTGTGAGACCAGGGCCATCATGGTGCCCACTGCACAGCATTGTTGGGAAGACCAAAGGAAAGACTACAGGGCCTGACATTTAGTCACCATTCAGCAAATGTCATCTATTAGTAAGTGTGACTGTTGTAGCTGCTGCTATTACCACTGTAGTTAAAGACGTTAGGTAGAGACCTGGTGCCACACTGATTTCATTTCAGGGTGGGGTCAAACTGATTTATGCATTTAGAAAAAGCTAGGAGAGCACCATCTCAAAGGTGCCGTGTGATGCTGGAACTGTTAGTACATTGATCCACACCATTATCTGTATCCTGAGGCAGTAGAATTTAGGAGTTAGAGTCTGGGCTTTATGTCAGACAACTTGGGTTCAAATCCTGACTCCGAGACTTCCTACATGCATGATCTGAATTAAGTTACTTAACCTCTTTATTTGTAAAATGAGGATAAAAATAATAGCTAACTAAATGGGTCGTTATGAAATTTAAGAGGCACATTTCACATAAAGCACTCAGAATAGTTTATAAAACAGTGCTCAATAAATAAATATCAGTCACTGCTTAATATCCTACTATTCTCTCCTTCATTGTGTTGTAAAAATAGTAATACAGTTCTCCATTAAAACTCTCTAAACAGAAGCTTGCTACTTATGATTCATTTCATCAGTCACATAACTGTTCTGAAAAGCCCTGAACCGCACTCTTTTTCTCAGTTCAATTAACTCCATAAGAAGAAGCTGTACATTTTATGGGAAGGTAAAAAAGAGCAAAAAGGAAAGCAGCTAGAAGCTTAGATTTACAAGAGTTGGGTGAGTGAGGAAAGAGAAAGAGAAACAAGAGCAGACTGCTAGCTGGAGAAAGTGAGAGAAAACGTGGGACGTAAGCAGGCATTGCCTATCACTTGCTCCTAGCACCTGGCTGCTGGATGGGAGTGAGAAAAATAGGGCTGCTGGCAAACACCAGGGGCGTCACTTCTCTTTCTGGGACCCACCCCCTCCACCAATAGTGCTGTGGCTGCTCTTATCCACTGCCACATTCTAGCCCAGATTTTGCAAGCTGACGTAGCTCTGCATAAACCCACCTACAATATACAAAAGTGCTGTAGCATTTTCTTGCCTAAAAGTATTTATTCTTGGTCCATTTTCTTTCCTGAGCTACTACTCGGTTTCTCTATTGCCATTGACAACCACATTTTCAACGTTGCCTCCACTAGTTACCCCCACTGTATTATCCAGTGTACTCTGATCTAGATTCAAATCCTACCACTTCAATGAAATCGATCTGTTGACATCACCTGTTATTTAAATCCATTTTACTGGATGTCAGTAGGATTTTCTGGTGTTGTCCACACTCTCTTTCTTTCTCTTTTTCAAAACATTCAGATTTATGATCACACTAAGAATTCTAGATTTTATTCAAGGTGCCATAGGAAGCCAGTGAAAGGTTTTTGGGAGGGGAAGACTCCAATGACACTACACTCTGGGTTTTACTCTTAATTCTCTGGTTTCTCCTCCTCAAACAAAACTCTAAATGTGCATTGTTACTGATTAAATGCTTGTGTTCCCCCAAAATGCATATGCTGAAATCCTAAATCCCCATGTGATGGTATGAGGAGGTGGGGCCTTTGAGAGTGTGAGATAATTAGATTTAAATGAGGTCATGAGTTGGAGCCCCTGTGATGAGATTAGTGCCTTATGAGAAGAGGATGAGACACCAGAGCTGCTTCTCTCTGCCTTGTGAGGACACAGCAAGAAGGCAGCTGTCCGATCAGGAAGAGAGCTCTTGCTAAGAACTGAACCCACGGGCACCTTGAACTTGGACTCCCGACCTCCAGAATTGGGAGAAATAATTGTCTATTGCTTAAGCTACCCAGTTTGTGGTATTTTCTTACAGCAGCAGAATCAGACTAAGACACCAGTTTTTCCCACAGTTCAGTCCAGAGACCTCATCTCTTCTTTCTCTAAATTTACTTTCTACGGGATTTCATCCAGTTCTGTGAAATGAGATATTCAACATTTAGACTATTTACTGTCTATGCATTTCAAATCTGTACTTTTATAAATTCTTCTTTGTGCTCCAGACCTTTGTAACAATCGGTTTATCTGACATCTCATTAGGCATCTCACAGACACCTCGAACTTAATAATTTATTCTTTTTTTTACATCCCCCTAATTGCATTTCTCTCTTAGTCTTGCCCATCTGAAAAAGAATCCAACATTCACCAAGTTGCAAAAGCAGAAAAACCACTAGTCATCCTTGATTCCTCACTCTTCTTCAATCCCCGCATCCTATCCCTTGACATGTCTTCCCCAAATCAATCCAAAGTATGACATCTTCTCTTTGTCACCACTGCTGTGACCTTGGCACAACCCACTATCTTCTATCACAGGAGCTCCTAAAATACTCCCCTTGGTATTATTGCATTTGCCCTCTTGCCCTCCTTCACTTGCTTCTGCAGAATTATCTGTTAAGCATGAATCATTTCCTTCATCACCGAATGCTATTTAAATAAAAACCCCAATTCCTTATTGTGTTCTAAAATTTCCCGCATAATTCCTATGCCTCCACCTTCATTTCATGCCACTGCCACCGGCTCCATGAGTCCTAAATGCACTGACCATATTTTAAAGCCCCTGTACATCAAGCTCCTTTACACTTAATATTTCCTTTCCCTGGAATGCTCTTCCTCCTGCTCTTCACACAGAAATTCTTTCTTGATCCTTCAAATCTCAGTTTAAACGTTACCTACTCAGAGAGGCCATGGCCACTTCATTAATGTTGATTACCTTGTTAGTCCTTTCCTCAACCATTTGTTCCTTCACTGAATTAAGGATCTTTTTTAAAAATCTATTTGTTGCTTATTTATTGTCAATATTTCTCATTATACTATAAAATACACGAGGGTAGAAACTTGTCTCTTGTATTCACTAATGCATTCTCAGTATCTAGTAAATTTCCTGGATGCACTAAACATGCTGAGTGAATAAATTCAAGAATGAAAGAGACATTCAACATACATTTAAATAATTAAGTAGGGTGCATAAATTATAAAATATAAAAAGATTTAACTGTATTGCTATTCAGTAAACTTTCAGTATGAAACATAATTGTTATGCTGAAATATTATAGATTAATAAACAAGTATTTGTTGAACCTAGTACCTATTTTATGCCCAGAATAATGCTTGGTATTATGGGGAAGGTTGAGTAAAAATGAAATGGTCGTTGTTCTTAAACAGGTTATAATATTTTGAGGAGCTAAGATATAAACACACAAAACAACATGAAAATGATATACACAGTAGTTCCATGATGAAGAAAATAGTCATAGAATATTTAATAAAACTTAATGATAGCAAATGGGTCTGTTAGATTAAAGGGATCTTGAAATCCAAGGCCCTCCAAAAAGTATGCACACATGAGATCAGATAAAATAAAGGACAATGGCAGACACCACTAAAGTAGCTAAGTCAAATCACCTATATGTATGCACATACAAGGTTCATTACACACTGGGAATTTTTAATAGCCACAATTCTGAATTTTTCTTACAAGTTACCTAGAAAAAGTTAAGGGACATAATACTTTAACATAGCAACTTAAAAATATAAATATTTATTAAAAAGCTATCTTGTGTCTGGTTCCTACCTCATGGCAGGTTGGCAAAAATGAGTGACATATAGTACCTATGCACGGAGTATCCACAATGCAGATGGAGGGAGAGGAAAGAAAGATAATCTTATAAACCCCAAATCAATATACACTGCAACAAGTGGTATGTAAAATATAGAAACAGTGCTATAGTGGCCCCATTATTGAGGAATAACTAATGCTGCCTGGTAAAATCTGAGATGGATTTACAGAGGATATGCCATTTGAGACAGGCTCTGAGGATAAGTAGAGGTTTTTGCTGATTGCTGATAAAAAGAGAAGCATATTCCAGATGGAAGTGACACAAAACTGTCTAATTAGTCAATTGACTTTTTTCTACTGTGTTAACCATTTTTGCTAATTAAAAAATAGTTTCTCGGGCCGGCCCGGTGGCACACTGGAGAATGCGCCACTTGGGAGCGCGATGGCGCTCCCACCGAGGGTTCGGATCCCATGTGGAGACCGGTTCCCGCTCACTGGCTAAGCGCAGTGCGGGCGCAACACCGAGGGTTGCGATCCCGTTGCCGGTCAGTAAAAAAGACAAAAAGGAAAAAAAAAAGTTTCTCTTTTGGAGAAACTATACTCTGTAGGGACTCTTTTGAGTCATGGATCAATGCATGTTCTAATGGGAGCTGCTAGCCACAGATGTCTAACGAACACTTGAAATCCAGCTACTGCCACTTGTTGAAATGATATTTTGGATATATAGGTTTAAATAAAATGTATTATTAAAATTAATTTTACCAGTTTATTTTTCTGTGTGTTTAAATTCAACTTCTAAAAAATTTTAAATAATGTGTAGTTCACATTGTATTTCTATTGGACATTGCTGCTCTAAGAAGTTTATGAAACTAATTAATACTGTTTTCCAAGAATGGGACAACACCAGTTTAGAAGATTAGAGATTATCCAACGCTGAGGTGATAAAATCCTCTCTAAAACAATACATAGTATCAATAAAAACACAAAACTTTTACATTATGCAGCACAGAAGTATTGTCTTATACATGAAGGAAAGCACTGAGCATTTTTTTAACGGGGTTTCTTTCATCTAGGGAAGCTATATTTCATAATTTAATGAAACCTGAAAAGTCTCTACAGTATTATGATGCTCTGGTGGAAAATTTCATAACCACCTTTATTTTTTTATGTGGCAATTGTGTTATTTTTGTTGTTTCCACAATCCTAGAAAATTATCATGCAAAAATATTGACATTTTTCTGATACGTTATATGTATAATACCCTTCCTTTGAATCTATTGACTTCTAACTGCACTTTGGTTTATGTTAATGCCAAATACAAAATAAAAATAAACATCAGGTGGAAATGTATAGTAGTTATATTCATTTTGTTTATCTTTTTTTAAGTTTTGAGAAATATTAAAATACAGAGGATGGCAATATAATTCAAAATCAAGTTGAAAATGGCTTTAAATGCTCAATATATATTTATAAAAATAGATCAAACTGTAGATATTGGGACCCATTTACCAATTGCTGTAAAATTAAGAAAAATGTAGTTAGAATTGACTTGTAAGTCAACAAGCCTCATATGAAAAGCTTTCTGATGTTAACTTTGACACAATTATTACTTGTAAGACAATTACAACTAAAATTTATTTAGCTGAGTTAAAATGAAGAAATATGGACATGCAAAAGCATCAAGATAATTATATAGTTCCACTAGCCTAGCCAAGTGCATGCAGAGCAGGGAGACATCCAGCACACCACCAAAGGGTAATAACTCTCAAGCCCTGGATCCTATAAGAAAGGGAAGCCCTTGAAATGTCTGACAAGGAATTTTAAGTGATAATTCTAAGGAAACTAAATGAGATACAAGAAAACTCAGCTACACAACATGATGAAATGAGGAAAAGTATACAGGACCTGAAAGAAGAAATGTAGAAGGATATCAATGCCCTAAAAAAGAATGGAGCAGAGCTTGCCAAGCTGAAGAATCCATTCAATGAAATAAAATCACAACAGAAAGTTTAACCAGCAGGCTTGCAGAAGTAGAAGAGAGAACTTCAGACTTTGCAGAAAGAAAAAGAAAAAAAGAATTAAAAGCATTGAAGAAAATCTAAGAGAGATATCAGACAACATTAAGCACTCAAATATCTGAGTCATGGGTATTCCAGAATTGGAGAAAAAAGGAGATTGCATTGAAAACATATTCAACAAAATGGTGGCAGAAAACTTCCCAGTTATTGGAAAAGACACAGATCTTCAGATTCAGGAAGCTCAAGATCCCCAAACGTATCCAACCAAAAAAAAAGGTTTTCTCCAAGACATGTTTTAGTCAAATTGACAAAACAAAGACAAATCTTAAAAGCTGCAAGAGAGAAGCATCAAATCACCTATAAGGGAGCCTCAATCAGACTAACATCAGACTTGTCATCACAAACCATAAAAACCAGAAAGGAATTGGATGATATATTCAAAATACTAAAAGACAGAGATTTCCAGCCAAGAATACTCTTCCCTGCAAGGCTATCCTTCTGAAATGAAGGGCAAATAGTATATTTCTCAGACAAATGAAAACTGTGTGAGTTCACTAACACATGACCAGCCTTCCAAGAAATTCTCAAGAGAGTAATGAGTTTGGTACCTTAAAAACAACTACCACTGCCAGAAAAAAACCAAGAAAAATCAAAAACCCACTAGTATAATAAAAATGGCATCCATGAAGAGAAAACAAACAAACAAAAAGGCTATCTACAACCCAAGGAACCAAAAAATACAGAAAACAAACAGTAAATCAGAAAGAAAAAAACAAAAGACACTTCAGACATCCAAACAAAATCAGTAAAATGCTAGGATTAAATCACCACTTTTCAATAACAACTCAATGTAAAAGGCTTAAATTCCCCAATCAAAAGACACAGACTGGGCCGGCCCGGTGGCGCACTACTACAGTGCGCCGCTTGGGAGCGCAGTGGCACTCCCGCCGAGGGTTTGGATCCCACATACAGACCGGTTCCCACTCACTGGCTGAGCGAGGTGCGGGCGCAACACCGAGGGTTGCGATCCCGTTGCCAGTCCCGGTCTGGTACGGACGCGACACTGAGGGTTGTGATCCATTGCCGGACACGAAAAAAAAGACAAAAGGAAAAAAAAAAAAAAAAGACACAGACTGGCTTACTGGATTAAAAAGAAGGACCTAACTATATGCTGCCTTCAAGAGATCCACCTCATCCATAAAGACTCACATAGACTAAGAGTGAAAGGATGGAAAAAGATTTACTATGCAAACAGAAATGAAAAATGAGCTGGAGTAGCTAATTTTATATCTCATAAAACAGACTTTAAATGAAAAACCATAAAAAGAGATAAGGAGGGCCACTACATAATAATAAAAGGATTGATCCATCAAGAAGACATAACAAACATAAATATATGCACAACCAATTTTGGAGCAGACAGATTTATAAAGCAAACACTGTTAGACCTAAAGAAGGAAATAGACACTAATACCATAATAGCAGAGGACCTGAACACCCCACTATCAATATTGGACAGGTCATCTAGGCAAAGAATCAGCAGAGAAACACAAGATCTAAGCAACACTCTCGACCAATTGGACTTGGCAGATACCTACAGAACATTCTATCCAACAACCTCAGAATATTCATTCTTCTCATCAGCACGTGGGTCATTCTCTGGGATAGATCACATGTTAGGTCACAAATTAAGTCTCAACGAATTCAAAAAAATTGGAATTATCCCATGTATTTTTTCAGACCACAATGGATAAAAATTAGAAATCAATAACAAACAAAATTCTGGAAAGTATACAAACACAATGGATATTAAACAGTATTCCACTTAATAACATATGGGTCCAAGAAGAAATAAAACAGGAAATCAAAAAATTTATTGAAACTAATGAAAACAATGATACATCATACCAAAACCTTTGGGATACTGCAAAAGCAGTACTAAAGTGGAAATTTATTGCATTAAATGCTCACCTCAGAAGAATGGAAAGATGGCAAGTGAACAACCTAACAGGAAAGAAATCATCAAGATCAGAGCAGAACTTAACGAAATTGAAACCCAAAAAACAATACAAAAGATCAACGAATCAAAAAGTTGGTTTTTTGAAAAGATAAATAAAATTGACAAACCATTAGCACGGCTAACAAAAAAAAGAAGAGAGAAGATTCAAATAACAAAAATTAGAAATGAAAAAGGTGATATTACAACTGATCCATCTGAAATACAAGGAATCATTCGAGACTACTATAAACAACTATATGCCAACAAATTTGAAAAAATGGAAAAATTTCTGGAAACACACAAGCTCCCAAAACTAAACCATGAAGACGCAGAAAATTTGAACAGACCAATAACAATAAAGGAGACTGTAGCTGTTATCAGAAGGCTCCCAACAAAGAAAAGCCCAGGACCAGATGGATTCACAGCAGAATTTTACCAAACACTCAAAGAGGAATTGACATCAATTCTTTACAAACTATTCCAAAAGATTGAAACAGAGGCAAATCTCCCAAACTCATTTTATGAAGCAAACATCACCCTGATACCAAAACCAGGTAAAGATACAACTAAAAAAGAAAACTACGGGCCAATATCCTTGATGAACATAGATGCAAAAATCCTCAATAAAATACTAGCTAACAGAATACAGCAACACATATGTAAAATTATATACCACGATCAAGTGAGATTCATCCCAGGGATGCAAGGTTGGTTGAAAATATGCAAATCAATAAATGTGATATACCATATTAATAAAATCAAACACAAGGTCCATATGATCATCTCTATAGATGCTGAAAAAGCATTTGATAAAATTCAACACTCATTCATGAAAAGACCCTCTATAAGTTATGTATAGACGGAATGTATCTCAACATAATTAAAGCCATATATGATAAACCCACTGCCAATATTATCCTGAATGGGGAAAAGCTGAAAGCTTTTCCTTTAAGAACAGGAACCAGACAAGGATGCCCACTCTAACCACTCCTATTCAACAGAGTGTTGGAAGTACTAGCCAGAGCAATCAGAGAAGAGAAGGAAATAAAGGGCATCCAGATTAGAAAAGATGAAGTCAAACTATTCCTCTTTGCAGATGACATGATTCTATATATTGAACAGCCTAAAGCCTTTACAAAAAAACTCTTGGAGGTGATAAATGATTTCAGCAAAGTAGCAGGATACAAAATCAACACACAAAAATCAGTAGCATTTCTGTTCTCCAATAGTGAACATGCAGAAAGAGAAATCAAGAAAGCTTGCCCATTTACAATAGCAACCAAAAAAATAAAATACTTGGGAAATGAGTTAACCAAAGATGTGAAAAATCTCTATAATGAGAACTACAAACCACTGCTGAGAGAAATTAGAGAGGATACAAGAAGATGGAAAGACATCCCATGCTCTTGGGTTAAAAGAATCAACATTGTGAAAATGTCCATACTACCCAAAGTGATATAAAAATTCAATGCAAACCCCATCCAAATTCCAATGACATTTTTATCAGAAATGGAAAGAACTATCCAGACATTTATATGGAATAACAAAAGACCATGCATAGCCAAAGCAATGCTGAGCAAAAAAAAATAAAGCTGGAGGCATAACACTACCTTACTTTAAACTCTACTACAGGGCCGGCCCCCGGCTCACTCGGTAGAGGGGGGGGCTAATAACACCAAGGCCCCCGGGTCGGATCCCCCATAGGGATGGCCGGGTCGCCCCCT
>NW_007736329.1:8402-8968 GCF_000696425.1 Galeopterus variegatus | reverse complement strand
TAGGGATGGCCGGTTCGCTCACTGGCTGAGCATGGTGCTGACAACACCAAGTCAAGGGTTAAGATCCCCTTACCGGTCATCTTTAAAAAAACAAACAAACAAACAAAAAAAAACTCTACTACAAAGCTATAATAACCAAAGCAGCATGGTACTGGCATAAAAACAGACACACTAATCAATGGAATAGAATAGAGAATCCAGAAATCAACCCATACACCTATAGCCATCTGATCTTTGTCAAAGGCACCAAGCCTATACACTGAGAAAGAGACTGCCCCTGCAGCAAATGGTGCTGGTATAAGTGGATATCAATATGCAAGAGAATGAAAGTAGACCCATACTTCTCACCATATACTAAAACCAAATCAAAATGGATTAAAGAATAAAATATACACCCTGAAACAATAAAACTTCTTAAAAAAAACATAGGAGAAACACTTCAAGAAGTAGGACTGGGCACAGACTTCATGAATATGACCCCAAAAGCATTGGCAACCAAAGGAAAAATAAACAAATGAGATTATGTCAAACAAAAAAGCTTCTGCATGGCAAAAGAAACAATTAAC
>NW_007736329.1:5627-7378 GCF_000696425.1 Galeopterus variegatus | reverse complement strand
GGGGGTGAAGGGGGAGGGAGGGGGAGAAGGAGGAGGGATGGGAGAAGGAGGAGGGAGGGAGGTTTCAGTAATTGGCCACAATAATCAACCACATTGTATATTGACAAAATAAAAATTAAAAAATTTAAAAAAAGAAAAATGCAGTTAGAATTTACTAGTAAGTCAACAAGCCTCATATGAAAAGCTTTCTGAAGTTACTCTGACAAAAATTATTACTTGTAAGACAATTACAACTAAAATTTATTTAGCTGAGTTAAAATGAAGAAATATTGACATGCAAAAGCATCAAGCTAATTACATAATTCCCCTAATTTCTGTCAAGTGCCTTAAAATAAAATTGAATGTTACTATTTACTGTGTTTAGGGGATATTTGTTAATATAAGAGACTCAGTTTACAGCCTTCTTCAAATATTTGGGAATAACACAGCTGTTAAAATGCATGAGATTACACTGCAATAGCATTCGTTACCTAATAACAAATCAAGGCACAAATACTAATAAGTATAATCACTGGGCCCTAACTGGGAGATTTCTGCTAATTTTGACAGCTTTACAATTAGCTGTCATTCAATGAACCTGAATCCCTGTTAAACTGTTAGGGAAGTCAAACCAGTGTTGTTTTAGGAATGCAAAGCAAAGGTTATATCTGAATAGCTACTTTTCTAGGCCAGGTAATATTAAATATAACATTGTTTCACTTCTTATAACCATAAAATGAAGTCCTGCTTCATTTACATATTACACTAGGATTAACCGCCCCCCCCCCCCGAATTTTATTTTATTTTTTTATGCTCATGATTTACCAGGGCCATCAGACCGCCAACATCTCAGACCTTCTCTCTCACTCTTCTCATTGCTCAGGTACCTCCATTAGAAAGACCTTCTTTCTGCTCCAGTCCTGAAAGCCTGTTCCAGCCCTAGAATCCTTGCCCTTCCTGTCCCCTGTACCCAGAAGGCTCTGTTCCTCTATCCTTTCACGATTGGCTCCTTCTTTTCATTTAAGTCTCAGGTCAAAGACATCATTCCAAAGTTCGCTTTTTAAGGGCTCACCATTTCCCCTAATGCAGAAATTATTCCTTTCTTTTCATTCACCGTCAAATTTTAATTTATCTTCTTAATTTGTGTGCTTAGTTCCTTATTATTGAGCTTTCTTCTGTGGAACATACTCTCCATGAGAGCAAAAACCTTGTTTGGCTCATCCACTGCCAGGACAAACTACCATTAACAAATTGATAGTATACATACACACGTATACATGCATTCATACCACATACATACACATATGTATAGACTCACATATATTTATAAGTATATACTATATATATAACAAGATTAATATATTTCCCTGCTATTTGTTAGCCAGCTCTTTTCAAGTAAAAATCTCTTATGAAGCTTCAAAGTCCATAAGTATATCTCTGTAGCAAAACTTTTAACGGTACAGGGTGTTCCACCCTTTGAATACACTATATATTTTTAAAAAATCAAATCATTTACTGTTGAACACTTAGATTACTATCATTTTTTTTTTACAATTATGAACAGTAGCTTGATTCTTGTCCTTGCACATAAATATTTGATCACTTGCCTGATTAATTCCCAAGGATAAATTCCTATAAGTTAAATTGTTATTAGGTAAATAAAAATACACATTTTTTTAAAATTTTGGCTCATATTACCACACTGTCCTCTGAAAGTATTTCACCAGTTTCTAGTTATATCAACATGTTATATATATATATATATATATATA
>NW_007736329.1:3362-5399 GCF_000696425.1 Galeopterus variegatus | reverse complement strand
CACACACACACACACACACACACACATTACATATATAACATATCATAGAGCAGCTGCTTCTTCTGTCACTTTGAAATGGGCTTTGTGGAGAGAGACATCCTCTTCTTTTCTTTATCTCTGCTGGTGACTCTCCTTGTGTCAATGCACTCCAGTGGTTGGCAGACCATCTGCATGGTGGTTGTGGCATCTAGCCACTTTCACAGTAGCCATGATTTTAGTGGTGGCTGTGGTGGGCCACCCACATGGAGGTGTTGTTTTTGGCATGCTCCTTTGTGCTGGCAGTGTGGAGTATCCAGTCCTCGGCTCCATACCTCAGGACCAAAGTGCTGGTGCCGTGTGCCTGGTTGTGGCAGAGGGGTCCAGTCCCTTGTTCCATGCTTCGGGTCACTGAGTGGGCCCTGAGGTGCTGGCGCAGTGTGCCTGGTTGTTGGAGGGGTGTCCGGTCCACTTCTCCATGACTCAGGTCCCTGGGCAGGCCCTGAGGTGCTGGCATGGTGTGCCTGGTTGTGGGAGAGGATCTGGTCACCTTCTTCATGCCTTGGGTCCCCGGGCAGGCCCTGAGGTGCTGGCACAGTGCCTGTTTCTGGGAGGGCGTCCAGTGCCTGGCTCCATGCCTCAGGTCCCTGGGTGGGACCCGAGACACTGGCATGGTGTGCCTGGTTGTGAGAGGGGTGTCCGGTCCCCTTCTTTATGCCTTGTTGGGTCCATGGGTAGGCCCTGAGGTGCTGGCATGGTGTGTCTGGTTGTGGGAGGGGGTTCCGGTCCTTAGCCCCATGCCTTGGGTCACCAAGTGGGCCCCAAGGTGCTGGCACAGTGTGTCTGGTTGTGGGAGAGGGGTCTAGTACCTTTCTCCATGCCTTGGGTCCCCAGACAGGCCCTGAGGCACTAGCATGGTGAGCCTGGTTGGGGGGCAGGGTTTGGTCCCAGGCCCCTGGGCAGCCCTGAGGTACTGGTGGTATGCCTGGATGTGAGAGTAGGGTCCAGTCCCCAGATCCAAGCCTCATCTTCCCAGCTGTGCCCTGAGGCACTGGCTGTGTGAGTGGTTGTGGGCAGGGATCCAGTCCCCAGCACCATACCTCATGTCCCCTGGCAGGCCCCGAGGCACTGATGGTGTGCCTGGGCTGGAAATAATTTTTTGTTCTTTGCTTACTTCTAACATGGGAGAACTTCCTGTGGGAACCAGTACTTGAGCTGTGTGGTTGAGCTAAATTGCTGCTTTACTGCTGTTTCCCTAGGGAAGGCTTTTTGTGCAGCTCAGGTTTTAATGGTTGACCTTATAGATACTCCGGTCTCTCCAGAGACTGGGTGCACCTGGGTTATGTAGAAACTCTGATCAGGCCCTGAGTTTTTTCATCAAACTGTACCCCATGCAATTCTACATTCCTGACCAGTCTCCTCTGAGTGATCCTGTGCTGATTGGGGGGCATACTGGCCGTCCTTGCTGTGTCCCAGTGTTCTCCTGGTGGGCCTGTCTCCCCTACCGCCCATGCTCCAAACACTTCCCCTGGGACGGGCCCTGTGGCGGCCCCTTGCAATGACTCACTGGCCCCTGACTGCCTCCCCTTTTTCAGCTGTTCTGGCTCCTAGCTCCTGTGTGGGTCCATGGGAACCATATTAATGGTATTGCTGTTCCGAGGGCCACCAAGGCCCTCTTCTCCCCTGCCGCCTCCAAGTAACTCCATCTGAAGGGCACAGCTGCGGCTTCTGCCGGCTCCTGCTCCATGCGCTCAGCAGCTCGAGCCTTAAAGCAGCTGTGGCCCAAAACACTCAGAGCAGTTTTTTCTTTCTCTCATCATGGTTTCTCCTGCCTTCATGAACTCTATAGGTCTCTCCTCCTCTTCCTGTGAGTTCCAGTGTCCCCCAACTTGGCTGATGTTACATTTTTTTTTACATTATTTTTTTATTTTGTCAATATACAATGTAGTTGATTATTATGTCCCATCACCAAAACCTCCCTCCCTCCTCCCTCTCCCCCCACCCACCCAGGCATGTCCTTTCCATTTGCTTGTTGTAGGAACTTCAAAAAAAAAATTGTAG
>NW_007736329.1:1836-2419 GCF_000696425.1 Galeopterus variegatus | reverse complement strand
TGTGTAGATATACCACATTTTCCATATCCACTCATCCGATGATGGACATGTGGGCTGATTCAAGCTCTTGACTTAGCTCTTTTGCCCATTTTTTGATTGGGTTGCTTGTTTTTTTCTTGTAAAGTTGTTTGAGTTCCTTGTATATTCTGGATATTAGTCCTTTGTCAGATGTGTATTTTACAAATATTTTCACCCACTCTGTGGGTTGTCTTTTAGCTCTGTTAATTGTTTCTTTAGCTGGGCAGAAGCTTTTTAGTTTGATATAGTCCCATTTGTTTATTTTTCCTTTGGTTCCCCGAGCTTTTGGGGCCATTTGTTTATTTTTCCTTTGGTTGCCCGTGCTTTTGGGGTCGTATTCATGAAGTCTGTGCCCCACCCTATTTGCTGAAGTATTTCTCCCATGTTTTCTTTAATAAGTTTTATTGTTTCGGGGTGAATATTTAAATACTTAATCCATTTTGAATTGAATTTAGTATATGGTGAGAGGTATGGGTCTAGTTTCAATCTCCTGCATATGGATACCCAGGCATCCCAGCACCATTTGCTGAAGAGGCAGTCCCGACCCCAATGTATAGGCTTGGTG
>NW_007736329.1:0-363 GCF_000696425.1 Galeopterus variegatus | reverse complement strand
CTGATTTTTGTGTGTTGATATTGTATCCTGCTACTGTGCTGAACTCATTTATCACCTCCAATAGTTTTTTTGTAGGTGATTTGGGCTGTTTGATATATAGGATCATGTCGTCTGCAAACAGGGACAGTTTGACTTCATCTTTTCCAATCTGGATGCCCTTTATTTCCTTCTCTTCTCTAATAGCTCTGGCTAAGACTTCCAATACTATGTTGAATAGGAGTGGTGAGAGTGGGCATTCTTGTCTGGTTCCTGTTCTTAAAGGAAAAGCTTTCAGTTTTTCCACAATCAGGATGATAGTGGCAGTGGGTTTATTATATATGGCTTGGATTATGTTGAGATACTTTCCGTCTATACCTAATTTAT
>NW_007736328.1:60878-65975 GCF_000696425.1 Galeopterus variegatus | reverse complement strand
GAAACAGGCTAACATGGCCTGCAACTACTGAGGAAAATGAATATACGATTTTACAACGTCCAAAAATGCAATCCCCAGGATCAGATGGTTTCACTGGAGAGCTGTATCAAACTGTTTAAAGAGAACACCGATTCTCCACAATCTCATCCAGGGAATGGAAGAGGAGGGAACATGGCCCAGCTCACCCAGGGGAGCTGGTCATACCCTGATGTCAAAACGGGATGAAGACGACAGAACAAACACAAAAACTGCAGGCCCCAGGCCCATCCACACAGACACAAAAATGCTCAACAAGAATGTGCAAGAGTTATTACACACCNTGTGGGGAGGGAGCAGGTGGGTGGCAAGTAGGTGAGGTGATGAAAGGCGACAGGGGGGTCCCTGTGGTGGTGGATGTGTGTCTGGACTGTGTCAGCATCCGTGTTCTGCTACTGAGATGGGTCTACAGTTTGCAACATGTCACCGTGGGGAGAGACTGGGTAAAGGCCACAGGGATCTCTCTGTACTATTTCTTACAACTGCATGTGAGTCTACAATTATCTGAAAATAAAATGTTTAATCAAAAAAAAAAAAAAAAATCAAACGTTCGTAATTCACTGCACACAGGCACATGCTAGTTGGAATCTCAGAAGTTTTCCTTGCAGGAAAACATGTTCTGATTTGCAACGCCTGCAGCCAGGCTCCCTCGCAGGAATGTTTCTCTGCAGGGAATGTGCTCCCTTCATGTGCTCCCTTCTCGTCAGCTCCACAGAACGAGCTACAGCCCAGCGTGTTTTCCTCAGAAAAGACCAGCACAGTGAAACACCTGCTCCTCGGCAGAGCATCGTGTGAAACTGGACTACTGCTGTTCATGTAAATTACACACAATTCAGAACAAATATGTGGTTGTCTGTTGCCATATTATTAGTGCTATTCCAGTAAAGAAGGGTCCAATTTCATCCCAGTTCTGCTTACCATCTGCAAGTCTGTTTTCAGACCAAGCTTAACTACTTCTTGCTCATCTTACAAATTCCTATTCTACTGATACTTCAAGCAAGGCTGAATAATTCAAACACTGATACTGCACCTAATTTTTAACCATTCCACATCGTTTAGGACAATGTGTTCTTGTTTTCTATACACATCTTACGCCAAGACCGCCAAAAGCAGTGAAATCAACAGAGGGCACAGCACTGTTCTCACAAAATGGAAAACAGGACAGCACGAGACAGAAGAAACTAGGAAGCACCAGACTGCATTTCCCAAAGGGATGACTGTCTCCCAAAACACGTCTTGGTTTATCGTCAGTGCACGTGGCTGCAGGTAACACACTCCTCCTTGCTGACGCCCCTCGTTGAGTGCCCTGGCCGCTCTCGCTAGAAGTGTAAGTGCGCCGCACACATCACTCCCGACAAACTCCCTTCTCCCCCTGAACCGTAAAGGCATGAACTCGGGACCACAGCATTCCCAGTGCAAAGAACAGTGCCAGACACACAGAAGGGGCTCAAAAAGAAAATAAAATTGAGAGTAATAAAAACACCCTTTTCTGTTCCAGCAGGCTGTGTTCCATGGGAGTAAGTAGAATACGTGGTGTTTCCACCTGCTAGTAGTCTTCCCAAAGTCAGAGTTCCCCAGCCTGAGCCTGGACCCTCCAGCCTTCAGCAAACGCACAGCAAGTGCACCTAGCAGAGGCTCCTCTCAGGACGTCACTAGCCAGACAACATCTTCCTCTGCTTATGATAAGGCTAACTCTTTTCAGCTCTTGTTGCATCTCCCAGCACAGGCACTCCCTGCTTCTGGAGGGAAAGCCCAGCCCACCCGCCCCAGGAACTGTGCCTCGACACTGACCTCTGCCTTTCTTTCAGATCACAGAGTCTTTGCACTGAGCTTCCTGCACTGCATTCCCTGCAATCTGAGCTGTCTCAGTGTCTGATGCCTTTGGTGGGCACTGACCCTGCAGGCAGTGCTACAGACAAATGTCAAGCACGGCTGCTGCACGGAAGGCCATTCCTGATTTGATGTGGAATCCGTGTGGAGAGACCTAGAGGCACTCGGCCTGTTAAGGCCCATGGGCTGCGCATGAAGAGGCCATTCCAGCACAAGAAAGCCCAGGTAAGGCAGATGGTGTCTGCACCAGGTGACAGTGTGGCCACAGGAGTGGCGCTGTGGGCACTGTCTGTCCCAGGACACGGGTACAGTGCAGATGGATGTGTAATCTGCTTGTACAGTGGAGCTCTGGGCGCAGGGGCATGTGTGCTTTCCTGTTTCCTTGTCCCTGTCCTTCCAGACTCGGCCAGGTCCTTGCCGAGGTCATCCTGGCTCCCGACTTCCTCTGGTAGGTGCACGTTGTCCCAGCCAATCAGCATGTACCAAGTGCAGCCCTGCAGCACCTGCTGTTTCATGTCATTAACCTCATCTCCACAGCCCTCACAGAACTAAACACACAGCTTGCCTTACTTCTGTCTCATTTGTGGCAATTAAAAAAACCAGCCTTAAATTTTTGCCATATAGAAACATTAAAATTTAAGAGGTAGAAATGACCTGTATTACAATATCTTCTACTGCTTAAAGACTTACTTAAAAGCAATTACATGCACACTGTATCAAGTAACACAATTCAAAGTATATAGAAAAAATTNCTGCACCAGGTGACAGTGTGGCCACAGGAGTGGCGCTGTGGGCACTGTCTGTCCCAGGACACGGGTACAGTGCAGATGGATGTGTAATCTGCTTGTACAGTGGAGCTCTGGGTGCAGGGGCATGTGTGCTTTCCTGTTTCCTTGTCCCTGTCCTTCCAGACTCGGCCAGGTCCTTGCCGAGGTCATCCTGGCTCCCGACTTCCTCTGGTAGGTGCGCGTTGTCCCAGCCAATCAGCATGTACTAAGTGCAGCCCTGCAGCACCTGCTGTTTCATGTCATTAGCCTTATCTCCACAGCCCTCACAGAACTAAACACACAGCTTGCCTTACTTCTGTCTCATTTGTGGCAATTAAAAAAACAACCAGCCTTAAATTTTTGCCATATAGAAACATTAAAATTTAAGAGGTAGAAATGACCTGTATTACAATATCTTCTACTGCTTAAAGACTTATTTAAAAGCAATTACATGCACACTGTATCAAGTAACACAATTCAAAGTATATAGAAAAAATTGGTAATCCGTGGACGGCCCTTGCCCCTCCCAGAGCAGAGCCGCTGATGTTAGTGCTTGGTGTCTGCCCTCCGCCCACACCAGCTCTGAACACCAGTTGAGTTTTCAGTTAGGAAGAGTGGAGACCCCTTACATGTCTCCTTCCAGCTTGCTGCTGTCACTTATGTCTCTTAATAGCTGTGCAGATATCCGACAACTTGTCAAGCCCTCCACACTGGACAGCGGGTGCCGTGCCACGGCCACCACCAATAGCGCTGCAGCCATTCACACGTCTATGTGTTCTGGGCTGCTTTTCTCCTTGTAGGTCTGTGCTTCCAACCACCAAAGCTTTCCTTAGCCTGAAGAATTCCCTTTAGTATCTCTTGTCCCAGGCCAGCGGACTACATTTTCTCAGACTCTGCCTGAAAGTCTATCTTCGCGTTTGAAGGTGACTTTCACCAGGCACAGAATCCTGGGCGGCTGAGCAGTACTGCTCTCTGGCACTCTGGCTGCCTCCTGCCACTTGTCAAGGCGGGAGAGCCAGCCACGGGGTCTTAACGCTTCTCCTCCACAGGAGACACACTGTAACTGTTCTAGCTGCTTGGGATTTTCTCTCGTTTCTGGTATTTAAAAAATGTATTCCGATTTTCTCTAATTTATCCAGTGTGTGGTTCACTGAGCTTATGGATTCTGTGGATGTGTTTCTGGCCAGTTCTGGAAACTTGGCAGAGACGAAGTCTTTGCACTCGATTCCTGGCCTGTCTCTGCTTGCTCTGACTGGGTGTGCATGGCAGCCTCTGGATGGCCCTTGTGTCCTGCTGCTGTCCTTTCCTGCTCTTCTCTTGTGTGCTTCTAGTTTGGGTATTTCCTAGGGACCTGCCTTCCAGTTAACTTCCAGTTGACTTTAGACACTGTACCTTCAGTTCTAGCAAGTCCACTTAACTATTTTTTATAAACTGTGATCCTTTGCTGAGATTTTCTATCTTTTCACCCATGCACCCACCCTTCACTTTGCTGACCACACTAATTATAACTACCTGAAGGCTCTCGCTACACCCAGCTGCTGTTTGGGCCGAGGCTCTCCAGGTCTCATGAGCACACATCTAGCTCAAGAGCCACAGGGCAGCCTGTGCAGTCCCGGGCTCCTCCAGAAGGTCCCTCCCTTCTATGGTTTTGCTTCTCAACTCCAAACCTCAGTCTCCCGAGCCCAGAAAGACACAGCCTCTGCTCGGCCTCCACCTCCCACGCCACAGCCGGGTAAGGCCCGGGACAGGGGTTGGGGCTCCCTAATGCCTTCACACAGCGGTTCTGTGTATTTTGTCCACAGCTTCATGGTTATCTTCAGCAGGAGGCTGAATCCAATAAAAGCTGCTCCATTACACCAGAACCCCAAATCCTCCACATGCAGACGTAAAACTTTAGACTAATGCTTCCATTTCTAGGGGACAGACTCCTCAAGTGTGGCTGTGGGTCAAAGGGCATGTGCTCTCAGTAGACAATGCCGAGCTTCCTCGAGCAAAACACGAGTATGCTTGAGTCCTTGAATTAACAGTTGGCATTGGAATGATCACTTTAAATTTTTTGCTGATTGGACGTGGAAAAATGGTAACCCCACAAGAGGGTGAATGTTTTACTTGTGTGTTCTGGGCATGGGGTCTCCTCTCCTGAGAGCATCTGCTTCTGCTTTCCTCCACCTGGAAGGCACCTGAGGTGCTCTGTCAGGTGAGGCTCTGTGCAGCCCCCCACCCCTGGGTGTCCAGCTGTTCCCGGCCCTGTCCCCTGTCCCCCAGTGCTTCCATCACACATGAAGGCCACATGGGCAGAGGCTCTCGGGGTCTGCATGTTGGTCTATGTTGCTATGTTAGCTTTGTTTTGAGCTGGTACCTCATAGTTCTAACTCTGTAAGTTTTAATACTGTTTGCTACAGAACTCTGTCAGAAGATTTAAAATCTGTGGGCCGGGCCCGTGGTGCACTCGGGAGAGTGCGGC
>NW_007736328.1:59155-60347 GCF_000696425.1 Galeopterus variegatus | reverse complement strand
CTGGGAGCGCAGCAGCGCTCCCGCCATGGGTTCGGATCCTATATAGGAATGGCCAGTGCACTCACAGCGCTCACTGGCTGAGCCTGGTATGGCCGGTCTCAAAAAGGACAAAAAAAAAAAAGTCTGTTCTTTTGGCCGGCCCGGTGGCACACTGCTACAGTGCGCTGCTTGGGAGCGCTCCCACCGAGGGTTCGGATCCCACATACAGACCGGTTCCCGCTCACTGGCTGAGCGAGGGGCGGGCGCAGCACCGAGGGTTGCGATCCTGTTGCCGGTCCCGGTCCGGTACGGGCGTGACACTGAGGGTTGCGGTCCGTTGCCGGACACGAAAAAAGATTAAAAAAAGGAAAAAAAAAAAAAAAGAAGATTTAAAATCTGCTAATCCTGATCCTGTCCTGCAAGGCCCAACCATTTTCACCTCATGAAAACACAAAGATACATGAACAACCCTGTAGGCAGGGTAACTGCCGCCCCTACAGTGGGTGTATTTCCCATGTTGCTGCACATGTGTGTTGTGTAGTGGAGAAGCAGAAAGCAGCAGACGTGAGCCCACGCGTGCTGTGGCTGGAGGACCAGACCACCCTGGAGAACAAAGGGATGCCATTAGTGCTGCTGGTTTAACGCAACATTTGCCTTGAAACCTGGTTTCCGAGCTGCACGTTAGAATCTGTAGACTTTAACAGCTTTCTCTGCCCCACGCTGCTGGAGGACGCTCCTCATGACGGGACAGTCCTGCAGTTGTGTCCCCTGCGCGCCCGTCCCGGAGCACTTTTAAATCCCTACCAAGTGAGGATGACCTCACCACTCTAAAGAACATTTCAGCAATAAAAATCAAGGCACACAACCTATAAACTCTGTGGCAGTAAATAAGTACACAGAATCTATCATGAGCAACTGAAAATCCACATGTTATAATTTTAAGAAAGGGGACAATAGGACTAGGCTTACAAAACCAATCCATCTCTGAAACACTTTGGGACCGTAATTTTTCACTGATAACATGAACTGGAATTATTCTGAAACACTGAAGTAGCGCTTCAGTCCTTTCGTTGCACCTGCCACATGCCACATGAACGTGCTGTGCTCCAGCTGTCTTCACCCTCTTAGCTCCTTCTCTGGCCACAGGGAACATGTCCAAAGACAAGGTTCTACTTTTTAAAAAATACATAGAATTCACCCCCAAAATATTAGA